>NC_061495.1:23276267-23576267 GCF_022539355.2 Hippoglossus stenolepis
GCCAGTTGAGGTATTTTGTCATCAAAGTCAGGTCTCGTGACAGGGGCTGGTCTTGGATGCTGCTGGCGTGCCCAGGGGTTGTTTAGCTGACCTACTAATCAGCCAGCTCTTCCACAAATAGAAATCAGCCATTCTCTGTCTGCAGTTTGGTAAAGAGGAGGAATGTCCTATTTTTGCATATCTAAAAGAAACAAAAGTAACAAATATCCCTGTGATCAAAAAATGCAGCTCGACACAGCATCTCATATCACTCCAAATGACTATAATAATAATAATAATAATATTCAGCTGCATTGTGTATATCATCGGAAAATCACAAAGAACACTGACAGGCATCTAAATCCAAAGCATCTACATAAACACAATGCAATATGGCTTTAATGTTGCCTCATGGCCTTACTCCTGATCTTATTGTAACTACATTTTTCTTAGCGAATGAGTGTGGAGACTTCTATTCAATTCTATTCTGTGACATTTCAATGTATGTAAATAGCTTTCACCTAATAATAAATCAATCAGGATTACAGAACAAGAGGAAATGAGGTCAGTGAATCTAAAACTTAGATCCTGTCAACAACTGTTTAGACATGGAGACAAGTTATTGATGGATGTTCTTTATACTTCAGTTGTTATCTCCATGGCTGAATTAACACACGTCCCGCCATCACCACAATGCCTTGGTGTGCTATGTAGGCTATTTATCATTATTAAATGCATGTCTATAGTATAAGCACTATAGAAACTTTGATGCTGAATTTGCAATTATTATAATAAAGAATTCAAATAATAATTATCCTTTTTTGATAATCAAAAGAAATGAAACCAGATCCTAGTTAAATATACTTGTTTCATTTCAGTTGAACATAACATTAGTAATCATAGCTCACAGTGCACTGAGCATCTAGGGCTTTGCAATGTGATCCAACCTTCCAGGAGTTGGGGACTTGTGAGTGAGTTGAAAAACCATCAAATTCATTAATTTATCAAGTGGTAAAATGGCCTGTCTCTATATAGTACTTTTCTATTTTGATGGCCGCTGCATCACACACATTCAGACACACACATTCATACACACACTCTTACAGTGCATTACTCACAGCTGGTAGGGGCAATTTGAGGTTCTTGCCCAAGGACACTTCGGCACGCGGAATACGATAGACCGGGATCTAACCGCTGACCTTCTGGGGAGTGAACAACCTGTTTTACCTCCTGAGCCACAGCCGTCTTCGTGTTGTAAGTCTAGTCAGAGTGGGTTCTAACAACACATGCTGGAAGGTGTTATAATGAAGAAGTGAAAAGCTTGTGTTAGTGTGATGAGATAGTACCGTGGGGACCACGGAGAAGTCTTCGTTTCCTATTTGTTGTTTCATTTTGAGGGAACACTACTCAGGTTCAGACGTGCTGGAAGCACCATGTTCGAGCTGCCCATAAGCCACTGCACTGACCTACACTTTCTTTTGTTGAGCAGCACAGTTTGTGACTTCCCCTCAGGACACCTCGAACATCCGGGCTCCACTGCCTGCATGAGCGGCGGCTCACGGCTGCACGTGGTTCTGCTACATGATGTAATTGTCTGCTGTTCACAGAGGCAGCGTGTTTGCTGCGACTCTGCGGCAGAGCTACTTTGTGAGGTTTCTGGTATAACTACTGTATTTATTTGAATAAAAGTTGATTTATGTACTCAAATCCAGTCAAATAGCTAAAACAAATGAATTGATTCAGTCAACAGAAAGATGGGGGGGTTATTTTGAAACAGGTACAGGTGGTGCAAATATGTATGTCCATGTCATATTCGAAAGGTAAACTTTGAAAGTGTGGTGAAAGATCTATTTTACAGTATGCAGAGAAAAAGGGCGAGACCTCAAATCTCTAGATAGGCAGCGTGGCTACTGCGGCTGAACCGCGTTGCTCAGGCAGCAGAAGCAAACTCAACTGTATGCTTCTACTGTTGAGAACGTGCAGATCAACAAACTCATAAAAAACAAATGTTCACTCGTCTCAGCTGATACCAGCTCTTACTCGCTTTAAATACAAGCTTACAGTTTCTGGCAATTGCAATTTAATTTGAAGAACAAATACATAAAGATAGATAGATAGATAGATAGATAGATAGATAGATAGATAGATAGATAGCTTAAGGAACTAATTCATTAAAAGCTCGCACTATCAAAAGACACAATCACATAGAAATCAGGAAAGGCCTGTGAGAGCATAAATGTTTTAAATTAGCTTTTTCTGTGCTTTGACATTTATTCACTCATTATCCTGTGGAGATTAATCCTGAGGCTTTGGAGAGGCTCTCAGCTGCAGGTTGATTAAGTTACATGTCTTTTAGTGTCAGATAGTATTAGTTATTGTATTCATAAAGTATTAGGTGAAACACCTAATACATGAAAATTTGAAAAAACTCAATACGTTTAATGGCTGTGATTAATGTACTGTATGCAGGGATAAAATTACACTTAAAACACCACAGTAGGGTGCACATTTGGAACATGTCCATATACAAATACGTTCACGTTGTGGTGTGAATAGAGGCGTCTGAGAGCTTTGGGCTCCAAACAAAGAAAGTACACCTGGTAGTTTGCAAATCTTTCAGCCACTACAGACTAAACACTGGAGCACCTCACTCTCATATGTGAACAATAAAGTCCAAGAAAATCTGTAATACATTTGTTTACCAGTGCTGCATCACAGGTAAATGCTATTGCACAGTAAAATATTTTGAATTTTAACCATACGGTTGACATTTATGTAACATCTAATATGGGTTGCCCTGTGATTGGACAATTGTATGCATTAAATCAGCTAATTATTTGCTGTCAGGTGGACAAATTATAATTTTGTTTGTCTTGTGTAAACTGTAAATAAAACATCCAACACGTAAAGATGGATCCTGACTGCATCCGTTCTCTCGCAATCACTAGTCAAGCGTTGCTGGTACTTTTAATGGAAATTCGTTTTTGAATATTCACCACAAAAGACAGTGTTGACTGATGTGATACAGGATCTAAACTACCTATCAACCACATTTACAAATCTATTTGCTGTATGTAATTACCACATGGAAATATTGTGGCCATGTACTGTTCTAACATAAAATACAACACAATACATTGCAAATCAGCAGAGCAAGAGGGTTAGTATGAACATGCAACTCGTTATGACCAAGTAAACACTCGAGTTCATCTGAAATAAATACATGAAAACAACGATGGCACTAAGTACATATGTGAAGGCTGATGCAAAAAACATCTAAAATCCATAAATACAGTAGAGCTGCTGAAATAATTATCTTTTTGAGTGTGTTTAAAATGGGTCAAAAGTAGAATGTCTTTTATAATAACTGCAAATAAATGATGTAAATTTACTGCTGAATTAAACCTCCATTGAAAAATCTGCATGAATGAGTCGTGTGAAAGTATTTCATCATCACCTAACTATGCTTCATTTGTATGTGAAGGTTATGGGTGTTTGTTAAAAAGTATTCTGTAAATAATAATAGCGGGAGTGTGTAATTTTAGATTTTGACCCTTTGTGCTAACAGCTACTGCTAACTTAGCTTTCGTTTAATGACTGTGTTTGTATCATTGGCTGAGAAGCATTCATTAAAATACTTTTCTAATTTTCTCGCCTTAACTTGCAGGAAAGATAAAACCAAAGTAAATATGCTTTCCTTGACAGATGATAAGATGGTGTAAAATGAAAGTGAAATGAATTCAGAAGTGTAATGTGCTGCAATAAAGCTGCGCCTAAAAACACGACCTGCTCATGCAAATGAAGACATGTGAGAGAAGACTTAACAAAAACATGTTTAGAGCCTGCCATGTGTTAGCTCTGATTGTGTGTTCAAATACACACATCTGTGATAACTTGTTAGTATTCAGTGCTATTATGTGAATGATGGGGAACCTGCGGCCTCTGGGACGTATGCCTGCTAGACAGCTTGATCCATGAATTAAATTTTGTAATAAAGCAACTCCATATAGGAAGAAAGATCTCACGATATTAATTGATTATTTACTGTCATGTACTTTCTGCAAAAATTACAAATTACTAGATTTAAATGTACTTTGGGGTGCTGAGGTCAGGGTCAGGGTGAATGCAGTGCACACATTACAGGTACATGTCATCGTTGATAAGCATCATAGCGACTGTAAAGAAAAGAATATTAGATGTGGAATGTTGTGAAATATGCACAAACTGCTGTTGTTGGAAGTGAAAAACATGCCAGTGTGTCTATTTTGCTAGTTGGGAGTGATGAAACACACCGACCCCAGCATCAGTTCACCTGAAAACATGCAGCTATGAACAAATGGTCTTGGATAAAGCTGACATTGCCGGTGGAGTTTGGTGCCCACGAGCAGCATTCACTGACACGTTCCGACAGAGAAACACGATGCAGTTTTAGGTTACAACGTGATGCAACGGTGCATCACATCTAACCACTTGTGCGTGATTGGCTCCAGCTGCTTGTTGGAGGGGCACACCTTCCCACTTCCTGTGTCTCTCCCAGGCTCCTGGTCCAGCTCTTCAATCCACAACATCTGATCTGACTCCAGATTTCGTTGAGAGCCTGGTGAGCCGGACATTCGGTCACTCACCTGCTGTGTGCGTCCTCAGTGACACTTGGGATTTCTGATTGTTAATTTTGTAACTTTTGACTATAGACCTTTTGAGGTGCTCTGGAAAATGACCTGGGGACTAATATATAGAGAGAGATATTTGAAGGCAATCTTTTTTGGGGTGCTGATTTAGATGTTTTTAGATTATGCAAAATAGAAAAGTTAGGTTTTGTTTTCATTTTGTATTACCTTAATGAGTCAGATATTTGATAAATCTGGTTTCTAGAGACCTCTCTTTGTTCTTTTTATGTCTTTGATTTATCTTCTAGCTGTTAATAAACAAGAACTAATAAATATTAGATGTTATTAAAATTGATACTGACCTTGACAGAAAAACAGGTTCTCCAGCCTTGCCCTATGATGTCTTCTATTAGAAACATCTACTGTTTTTCAACCAACAGTTAACCCAGTTTATCACCTCAGACATGCATGCTACAGTAAGGCTGTGCATGCATAAAGGAGGATGGCGCTGAATCTAAAATCCGAGGATCAGTTTTGATTCTGTGGATGACAAGTAATAGAGAGAGGGAGGGAAGTGGTATGGCCTGCATTACACAGACAGAGCCCTGCTATATCTTATGCATGGAAAATGAAATGTGCTCCTGCAGGTTGAGTCTTCCAGCATGACTGGTATTACTTCTGCTCCTCCACTCACACATTTTCTCACAGCCATCTGTCTGCTGCTGAATATAAATGGAGAATTTGGATGGTACAGTTGCAGCTGCCACAACTACAACTACCACTGCGAGGCACTTGTGCAGTTAGATTCTCAGTCTTTGCAAGTAATTCCGTCTGCTCTCAGCGTGATATTTGTCATCCTCAGGGTCTGCATATTCTTGTCAGCTTCCTGGTTTATAGAGTGGGTGCCTGCAGAGCGGATGCAGTCTATTGTGAAGATTGGGGCGTGGTGTGGTGGCCAGAAATGACAATTGCCGCGGTGACCCCAGCTCCATTGTGCCAGCCTCCCTCTTGTTTCCTGTGTCGCCATCTCTGTAATAACAGCCCGGCTCCCCCCCCTCCGCACTCAGTCCTTATTTCATTTATTAACATTGCCACTGATCGCAGGGAAGCTGTTTTACTATAATGTACTTTATATGATGTCCATTCCGACACGGTTCTTGTCCCACTTCCTGCAGTGACCACAGCTGAGTCACGGGGTCACCAGTGTCTTGTGATTGGCAGGTCAGATCCCCCCCCCCTACCTCCCCGACGCACACATCCGTTTCTTACTCCCAGCCTCCGCGCTGAGTAAACACAGTCTCACGGTTGACATCAAAATAGCAGGAAATGTGTTGTAAAAGCTGTGGAACGCTGGAAGTGAAAAACTGCACTTTCAGATGGAAAAAAAAGAGAGAAATTCCTCTGTATGGAGGTGAAAAGGAGACAGTTGGTTTGTGTCCAAGTTTAAAGAAAGACAGCAGACTCCATACGGTGCTGTAAAGTGTCAGACCATAAGTGAACCATTGATTCTGAATCATGCTGTTATTGTTCTGTTCACTCTGGTGTCCAGTGAAACCTGATATAATCACATCTGGCTAAGTGGAATACGTGCTGTCTTTGTGAGGAACAGTTTGGGCTCCAGACTTGGGAGTGAGGACATAGAAACGTGCAGATGCTTTAGCCAGTCCCTCTTTCTTCACAGGGTTGGCAGGTAAGACTATTTTAAGTTTATAGCATTTTATAGTTGTATATTGTTAAAATATGTTATTTTATAGTTTTCTTATTTTTGACAAATCCAATAAAATGACCAAACTAACAACATGGTATATTATCACAGTGCCTTTTGGCAAACATTAGTTCAAAATAGACATGTGTGTAGCATGCTGCATGTGGGTCTGAATTAAAATAATGGGTTCACAGTGAAGGCTCATTTGTGTTCTGAATCATTTTTGGACAACAACAGAGAGTCATGGCAGAGATGGAGAATATAAATCAAGCTTTAGATACAGACTGTATTTGTTTGTCATGTCACGAGTGCAATATCCGTCCAAAAGGAATCCAGTTAACCCTAACCCTAACCCACCATCATCCAAACAACTTCACATAAATGACCTGCTACTCAAACATTCCATAGGGACGGACAGTGGGCCAATAATATAAAAAACTGACTTTTCTATCCATATATTGAACAATTATATTTAAGTTCAGGGAGAGTGTTGACTTTAATAATTGTGCGGGACTATGTCAAGTGTTCAATAGAAGTACAGATATGTATGTCAACATTGCAAGATGAGGGTGTTTTGTTCATGTAGACATTCAGCACAATGGTCATTCAAGCTAAAACTAAAACAAACGGGCCAGAGTTTGTGTTTCATGTGTGTTTCCCCAGACAGGAGCATGTGACGTGATGATTTATAAGTTATGCAGGCCTGGCTGAGCAACACAAGTACAGTGTTGTCACGTGTCTGCAGGTTGTTTATATTTGGCCCTTCACTGCAAACCACTTGCATCTATACAGTAACGGGACCTCTACCACTGTTACCACTTGTACAGTCTACTTGTTGTCTCATATCTTTTGTGGCTCAAAGGGAACCCCGTTAAATCTGACGATGGGGATGGCATCAGGATAATCTCAGCTTCAGTTCAGAGAATACAAATCTCAAATGTAGCGCTTAGACTGGAAAATAGACATTACACACTTAATGGGATTAATATGATGATGGCTTATTATGTATTATTGCATCATGAGAAATGCAGGATTTCAGCCTTTCCTGTTTTCATTTGGATTGCTATTTCTTAATCAATCAATTGCATTTTATTTGTAAAGCCCATATTCACAAATCACAATTTGGCTCATGTAACAAGGTGCAACATCCTACCAACAAAAATACACTATTAACAGGGGGAAAACCCTGGAGTATGCTTTTAATGAAAACTGTTTCGCCGTTAAATTTGTGGTAACAAAGTAAGAATGATTAAAAAAAATCTATGAAGTTATCATCTCACTATTATTAATTCATTAGACATTCAACAAACATGACAGAACATATTTCATGGGGATAATACTGATGAACTGCACTGTTTTGTATTTGTCTCCATGTGCACATTCATTTGTCTTGACATTTCCAGACTTGATAACCAAAGCAAATATGTTTACATGCCAATACGAAGAGCAACTCGCTGGCTCGGGCCTTCCAACAACGCCCAACAACTGCTGTTGGATGCCACACATTCAGTCTAACCACAGACGCAGCCTTACATTTTTACCGACTGCTTTGAGGATCGCAGCAGCTCAATCAGAGAACGCAAACAAAACAGACCTTCAGGCAAAAGTACGCCACACCTGACAACATCGGGCGGGAGACACAGAGCCTTTAATAGTTTATTGCATAATTACTGCTTTGATGTTGACAGCTAGCTCAGAACGAAAGGAGAGCAAACACCCGAGACGCATGTAAAAACACACAAGTGTGTTTTACTATGCTGTGTTATTGACACGAAAAAGTATGTACAGCAGCTTAAACAATAAAACGCAAATAAAGGAATTATACACTGGTGCATTCATTTAATGAGAGGGAAGAGAATGTGAAGGAATGTGGCGTTGCATTCCTCCATCTCCCTGTAGAGGGTGGTCAGAGGTGCGTTCACAGAGAACACTGTCATCGCTGTAACCTGAAACTGTTTATTTGCATTGGTTAGAGGAAAGAAGGCTAGACTGTTGTCTCCTGGCAGCTCGTCCTCATAGGCACGGCTGATTGACAAATGTGTTTTGAGACCAAATAAAAAAGTAGTTGAACAGGGCCTTCATCGCCCTTTTGGGAAGCGCCGCCTGAAACCAGACACACTGCCGGCTTTATTGGGAAATATTACACTTCAGTGGATGTAATTATTTGTGTCATGTCTCGTTCCTCAGAATCTTCCTTTGCTTTGTTTGCTTTTGCAGCACGAGACTTAATAAGTCATGGAACACACATTTGTACAAATACACAGTGGAAGTGGCATTCGCAGAATGCGATTACTTGTATGGATATTTTCATATGAGCTTGAAAACATTCAGTGTTTTAACAGAATGCTTGAATGACTGCACAAACAATATTCAAACTTATTTTCCAAAAACATGTCTTGGTGATTAGGCTCACATTTTAGTCTTGTCTACTGCTCTTGTCTTCCTGGCCATTGGAAACAGAAGTGTGTGTGTGTGCCAGGTGAGAGAGAGTGTGTGTGTGTGTGTGTGTGTGTTGTCCCCTGAACTCTGCAATGACAAATGTGCTTGTCAAACAATGATCAAGCCGCAATTTGCCAGCCGAAACAAACATATCATCATTGGTGCAGTGCTCGGACGGCTCCGTGCTACATATCTGCTCAATTCAGTAACCGATCATAAGAATAAAGACTAATTGGGCAACTATGATTTTTTTTATTTTCAAATCCTAAATACAACCCATCTATCCATGATGTATCACTTGACATTACTGGACATCCTTAAGAGTCAGTGGTAAACAAAACAAAATGATCATTTTCCACAGGGCCTCGTGGCCTCAGGGCTCAATACCCTGTTGTTGAAGATACACATAAAGGTCACTCCAGTGCGAAACAAAAATCCATAACTTGCAATTTACACTTCTCTGCAAAATGCAGTGCCGTTCAACCACAGACCCAATCCTCCAAAATGATTTCACAATTGAATCCATTCCACTATGGAGCCTTTACCATTGTTGGCCTTATAACCCTCATGAAGGGAGGATTTTTTTTGTTTTTGCAGGAATGCTTTATTAGACTGCAGTGGTTTGAGCTAGGTGTACCTGTTAAACTGGCTAAAGAGAGTGTATAGTACATTCAGGGGTTGAATATACAGCATGTTGGAGTGATAAGAAACACGGCTGACGGTCGATCTTGGTGACAAAAAAACTGATATAATTCCGGTTTTATCAGATATGCACATTAGAAAGAATCAGAATCTAACAGAAAATAAATGTTTTGATAGTTTCATAAGTCATAGAGACATGAAAAGAAATCATGTTATTCAAAGATAATTTTTGGTATAGGTGATTTTGGTTTCATCCACATCTACAACCTACAAGGGATAATTGTTGGCATCATATGGCCCAACCCTCTTGTCTGAGTAGTAAGTAAGTAAATAAAGTGCAAGGCAGTTCTTTGATACTCTGCACATAAGTGTATTTATATATATATATATATTTATATTTTTTTTTAAACTTCATACACAAAATAGCAATGTTTTGATTTTTTCAATTTTCATTGCAAAACACATACAAACATCCCAACATGCAGGCAACAACAAACCCCAAAACATCCCATGAAACCCTAGAGAGACTGATTGAGAAACTTCTAATCATCTAAAATGAGGCCTCTGGTTCCCACAGAAGAATTAAACATCTGATGTAATATTAATTACAGAGTAGCAGTCTTGATCTCTGATTGTTTATACCACTACTTGCCAACAAGAATAATTTCCCAGGAGGGCCATTGTTTGGGATAAACAAATACATCTTTAATTAATTGTATAGGTGAGTTTGGCCTGGCCCACACAACTTGTCTGTTGTGGTCAGAAAACAAATGCTGCATGACAACAAATGCTTTCTGACCATGTACTGACTATATAACAGTTCGGGTACAAAGTATTAAATTGAATCTTAAAATTTCACGGCCATAAACTGATGCTGAAATCTGTATCCATACTTCACTCAGGGTCAGTGTTGAATATTGTCCACTGGAGAGGGCTTCTAAAGGAGAGTGGTAAGTTCAATTTACTACAGATTTTACATTAAATGTTATTTTCACCAAATGTTGGAGAAAACCAAACTATAAAAATCTATATCATGAGAATCGGTGGAGAAATTGGATGCGGAACCAAAGTGTTACTGGCTGGAGTCGTGGCCCTAAACACTTGCCTGTGGTCCTCTGCCATGATTGAAACCATTAATCATACGTAGCCTCTTGTAAGTTTGCAAAAGTCAATAATTCCTCTCGGGTACAAAATAACACTGTAGCAGTTATTGCCATTTCCATGGTAATGGCTAAGGGTCAGTGTCAGAGTCCAGAGGTCAATGACCTCCGGACTCTGACACTCCAAACATCAAAACAAAAACGTGTTTATTCAGGCGAACAAATAGCTGCGTTGTTAGTTTACATACCACATGGGCATTGGCAATAACTCCCAGTCTGTTATTCTCTTTCTTTCTTTCCTGTGTGTCTTTACTATTCAAATTACATAAGGTCTCCCCCCCCCAAAAAAAATGACATGTATTTCTCGGGGGTAAAGAGCCTCATTTAAAATTCACTGACAAAAAATAAATGATCTAAATATCAACTTCATTAATTTACTCCCTGCACAGTTCTTTGCTCTTCTCATGTTTTCTGTGGTTCTTCTGCTGTCAGCCAAACAATCATGACACGAACTGCAGACTGAGAGGAGGAGTCGGTTTAGTCCCCTCCGCCTAATGTCTGCCTCTTAATGGCACTTCACAGCAGTAATGGTGCTGGGGTTAATGTTAATGTGGAAATGACTCTACGTGTGTGTGTGTGTGTGTGTGTGTGTGTGTGTGTGTGTGTGTGTGTGTGTGTGTGTGTGTGTGTGTGTGTGTGTGTGTGTGTGTGTGTGGCCGACGGTTGGCCCGTCCTTCATTCCTCGAGCTGTAGCTCTTTATCAGCGGAGAGAGTCTCTCCCTTTCTTAAAAGGTTTATGGGTCAGCGCCTGCAACCCTGGCTTGTTCCACGAGGCTGACACAAGCCTGTGGCATCACCCTCTTTTCCTGTTGTCTGCCCCGGAGCAGATACACACACATCGTGATTTACAGGCCTGATGGTCCACAAGCATAAGCCCAGAAAGACGAGGGCTGGGCTGCTATCGACCCACCGTTTGATTGCTTTGGTTTACAAGCTGCTACAGTTTAATTGAAGTAAACCAAAGGTCCTGTGATTTCAGCTTCTCAGCATGAGCTGATGTGTGATTAGTGTAATGGGTCTGGACAGTTGTTCTTGTATCATACATCAAGTTTGTATCCAACACATTCGACACTTTTCATTTGCTTTGTTTCAGCGAGCAAAGATCTAAGGCGGGTTAAACTGGGTGCATCGATTGTCAGCTGCAGCAGGCGAATAAATGTTGCTCACACAATTTCCAGTGACAGTCTGGTTTGTGTTTTTTTTTATCACTTCAAGATAAAATGCAGCCACACACAATTCCGATCTAAACTTTAGTTAGTAATAAATACCTGAGCTGTACATTGTTGTATTCTACCCCCTCTGCCTTGAACTGAGATCCTGTAGCCATCTGGCTCCTTCTTTATTCCCACAAATTGATCTACAACTAAGCTAACCCTCCCCACACGCAATATATATGACTTCACCCTCCATTCCCCAGTTAACCCGCAGCAAAGCAGCCATTTAAGTTTGGGAGCTTGGCCAAGGCTATATCTCAGGAGTGAAAAAGAGGGAGTGAGGTGAAGATTTGGGTCTATGACTAAAAGTGCTGGCTCGCACCCAGCCGAATAGTCAGGGTTAGGGTAGATGGAGCAAACTGCTTAGAGCTGACATTAGTGTGTGTGTGTGTGTGTGTGTGTGTTTCCCAGCTTCCTGGTGTTATGTTTCAGTTTTCATGCTGATGGTAGGAAACGCTGATTTAATTTCAGCCTGCTTTGAGTGCCTCTGGAACTCTGATTTACAGCCTGCGATACTTTGAGATAATACATTGTGGCCGGAGCAAATTAGCTATAAGAGCAGGGAAAAGTTACCATTAATGCTGTACTGTAAATACAAGTGTCATAAACAGGGCTGGTCCTGATCTGAGTCCTAGATGCTTTTTGAAATGGAACAATGTTTCGCAGCAAAGGAGAGTATATGTCTGAGCAGTTATATTTAGGCAGAATTATTCTCCTTTAGCTTTGCAAATGCATTTCATTGCAGTCTCTTGGCTCGCACGGCCTCATGCATATGACAGAGAGGAAAACAGACAAACAGGGAGAGAGAGATACGAGTCCAAGTCTTGACCACACATGCATGTCTCTTTTTTCACCATGGATCTCCAAGATGAGCTCTAGCAGTTTTATGGCCTATAACCATTCTGGGCTATAACAGAAGATGTCATTATACATTCCGTGGCAGAGAGGCTCTCCTCGTCCGTTCTGTCCCATTGAGCAGGGCGGTGCTTTTCAAAGGGGATGGGTCCTCCAGAAAATGAGATGCTAAGGTCATTAACTTTTATTCTTCAACTAGGTTATGGATTTAAGCTAGAACCCCAAGGCTGTGCTCAAAATGTGGCCGTACACCAGTGCACTGTGGGAGGCCAGGCTAACAGAGACGGCCGAGGAGTGAATTCTGGTGGATTTGGATGCTTTTCTTCATTTTCCTGGATTGACTTGAGTGTGCTTCTCTTACCAGGGTCAGAGCAGCAGAAAAATAAATACAATTTTTATAGAACACTGAAATACATGCCATAAGTAGCCGAACAGAAAATAGGAACGAGGCAGCATAGTGTCTTGGATAGTGGCTATTCCATTAACCTCTAAGAAAAGAGTTAAAAAAAGGTATGGTAATAACATGGAATGAATTTATTTTATTTTTGCATGACTATTAGTGTTGGAATCAGTATTTAAATGGTGAAGTTGATACAGTGTTTGTTCAAAACGTTAGCATTTAGTTCACACAGAGGAAAAGAGGTTCTCTGACACTGCCACAGGACATCCACACTGACATTCCGCTGCACAGATGAAACAAAATCCAATAGGAAATGTCAAAGAAAGCTTGAGATACGGGTTGTCATTTCTTAAAACAGAGCTATTCTGCTTTTATGGTTCAAGTTACAACCCTCCTCTTATTGTTTTTAAATGAAATCTGTCCCCTGCTCGCAAATCCATCCATGACTCTTTAGACACGCAGGTCCCTCACACTGTTTAAATATATTATGTTAATCCTTTGCAGTTTTAATGTCACATGGCCATCATTTTGTACAACAACATATAAATAATTAAATTTTAAATGTGGTAGTTTTATGGTCAAATCTGTGGCTGTTTTGTACAATAATATCAAAGTAACCATATTATGTAGTTTGGTAAGTTACCAAACCAAAATTTAGAACAACACTAGCTTCGTCGAAACATGTAGGTAGTTTGGTAAAGTCAAATCAGAATTGAGTCGGTGGCTAGTTTAGATTTTTTTTTTAAAGAAAGGGAGGATTTATCTGTGTGGGAATGCAATAAGAATGCTAGCTTTTTCTTTCTCTGAAATTCCAGAAGAGTTGTTTGAAGAATAACCAAATAATAATAATGATACACCAGATCTGCGTGCCTACATATGCCTCAAGCTGCAACAATATAACTGGTTGTTCGAGCGCGAAACATTACTGAAGCATAATGTGAAAAAAAGGAAATAAACCCACACACTGCAAAAGGGGAAAAATAAAAGTGCACCAGAACCAAAAGCACAGCAGCTGTCAGTCAGTGTCAGTCAACTCCCGGGACATTGACGACAGCGTGTGTGTTGGGGGATGAAAGACTTTGCAGCACCTCACTCACCCGGAGGGTAGAGAGAGCAGGAGACAAACACAGCAGGCTCTGCCCTGGGGTTTTTCACTTCATCTCTAGAACCCTGTGCAGTGTTTTGATTTCCATAGGCGATGGAGCTGGCAAAGAGGCGATGTGTGATTCAGAGCCCGGCGGTCCTGCTGCGTGCCTCGATGCATGTGCCTGTCTCCTTCATTCGCCTGTCACTTCCCCATTCCTTCCCCCTTCTCCTCTGTTTTTTCACTTTTGCCGGGTTGTGTTTCCTTTCAGTGAATGGAGAAGCAAAGGCACGGTGACCCTGCAAATCCAAGTGGATCATGGGAAGTGAGCACATCCCTTAGAGGAGTTCTCTGGGTAGACAGTTCAAGGAGACACCAATGAAAAGGACTATAAAAAGATATTATTACTACATGTTGACTAACTGTTACAAGTGCATAAGGGGCCTATGAGGAATACCAATTTCTAGGACAGTTTGTGATTTTCCCAGCTCCCTATTGTAAGTCAGATTCCACAGTGTGATTTCACAGTTTTACCTTTTTTGGTGGAGGGGTTTGATTGTGGCTTGTCTGTACAGTCTTCTCTTGTGATAACGGGTGTTTTTTTTCATGGGTTTGAACTCTGGGACCTACAGTATATGAGCCTGCCGCCCTCCCTTCAGGTCGACTCCCACATAGCCATTCACAGAGGCAGGGAATAAGAGATGGAGTGGGAAATAAAAGATGGGTAGAGGGAGGGATTGTGAAACAGTGATAAAAAAAAAACACCATTTTAGTGAAATTAAGTGTCTGTACTGTGTGTGTGTGTGTGTGCATGCCAGAGTGAGCCTCAACTACAGAGAGACACGGCACAGAGTACCATAACAGCAAATTACGATAGTTCAGGGATGAGCCCAGAGCTGTCAGCAAAAATGGAAATAAAAAGGGCTGTGAGCAGCCTCACAGCAAGTCAAAGTGACAGCCATGTAAATAATTTTGGCGGAATATGCTGCAATTTACCCAACCCCTCCCAAACCTGAAGAGAAAAAAAAAATAACAATTTGTCTTTTGAAGGTTAAAATGAGCGTTTGGGGCTTCCATGAAGAAAAGGCCTGTGTTAGCTACAGTCAGGGCACTGTGAGTAGAGCCTGTGCAGGCCTGTGCACTTCCTGCATCACTACCTGGCCCGAGCTCTGAAAACCATTACGGCACCATCTGTCTGTCATGACCTTGGCATATATACACTTCACATTTATGACGTTTAAAACGGAAAACAGATGCAAAGTTCCTTTAAAGAGAAGTCTGATCCACCTCTCGGGGCTAATGGACCTAAAGTGTGAACGCTGCCTTTGAGGGGCTTAACTTAGCGTGCTGTAATATTGAGCCGACTGCCATCAAATAAAAAAAACACACAGAGCTG
The DNA here is from genome assembly GCF_022539355.2 of Hippoglossus stenolepis. NCBI lineage: Eukaryota > Metazoa > Chordata > Actinopteri > Pleuronectiformes > Pleuronectidae > Hippoglossus > Hippoglossus stenolepis. Next base: position 23,291,749 of record NC_061495.1, read on the forward strand.
GCAAGTGTGCCTCATTATGGAGACTGACAAAAGCACTTGAAATGACAGATTTTGGAGATTCTGCGAAGTGTGTCAAACTCTCATTGTGTTGGACAGTGGAGAATGACCAGCGCTTTCCATCAACAGCAGAGAAACAAGGAAATGACAAGTACTTTAGCACAAATATCCTCAGTGCCTTTGCAGGGAAAAGACAGGAATAAGACAACATAATGCAGACCGACAGTACATAACCATGATTAAAACTCTTGTAAAACAAATAAATAACCAAAAGCATTTGTTTGATGATGGAAATGGCCACAGATAAATCTACACAACTGTGATTGATAAACTCTATTTTTCTGCCTTTGAAGATTTTGGAGGGTGCTTTCTTTCTGCTTTGTCTTTTTGTTAATAAAAACACAACAGCAAAAGCTACCATCTTATACCAGCTACACTAGAAACATATGCCAACATTACTTCCAAGGTCCAGGCTCATTAGCTACATTTTGTTGAGTTAAAAAATTTAATTATGAAAAAAGCCTTGTTCCCATTGGCACATGGACCTGGATGCTATTATAGTAATAGCAGCTTTCTGCTCTCCATGGTGTTACAGCCAAGTTCAGGGAAACAGAGGTGTAACCTGAAAATGAGACTCCTCTCTCTCTCGTTTCAAAGAACCAACAGCAACAATTACATTTTGACTGCAATTAATTACAGCATCAAAGTATTTATTACTCACATTTCCTAAGGAATGTTGTAGCTTTAACTTATTGTACATATTCAAACAAAAAGACTAAACCATAGGCAAATCACTTACCTAAACTCCAACAGAAAGACGTACATGCTGGATGCTGCCTCAGCAATTTTAACAAAGTGTTGACCCGCATGCAGAAAAAGAGAAGAACAACGTACACACTTATTCAGACAGTTATTCACTAAGCCAATCAGAGACTGACCTGGAGCCTGTTACATACAGAACCCCGACTGAAGAGGGAGAGAGAGGTCACAGGCACATAGAGGAGGCTTAAACACATCGTACACACACACACACACACACACACACACACACACACACACACACACACACACACACACACACACACACACACACACACACACACACACACACACACACACACACACACACACACACAGCCACTGTATATTTTCACCCCTGGTTGTGGAGTTACCGTCCTTTTAGTTGTGCCATAACTGTAAAGGGCTTTTTCTGAGAGGTGAAAAGAAGCAAAGAAAAAGAAAAAGCAGTTCCTAAAAGGGATTAAATACTTAGACACAGCAACAAATAAATTCAGCAAGTTTTATAATCACGCTTATATCACAACAAATATCCATCTATATATATATATATATATATATATATATATATGTGTAAGTATACAGACATCAACATTTGCAAATAAAATTGAGAGAGCAAAGGTTTGACAGTAATAATTGTAATAATACAAATACAATTATTAATATTATAATTATTATTACTATTATTAGTAGTAATAATAAAAAAAACTCAGACACAACAACAACCTTCCTAGAAAGGATTAATTAATATTATGCAGTAAAACATTTAAAGAATCATTTTCAAAAAACTATAATTTACAGTGTCACAGTTCCGGAATACAAAGCTGAGATCTATTACGCTCACACTGAACCATAGCCTTGGCTTCCCCTCCTCACCAAACTCTCTTCATAGACAGATTAAGTCATCAGACCTTATCCAGTAACCAGAGATCCAGTGTCCATTTTCCCAAAGCTTTCATGTGCAACACTGGGCCCAGTCTGGCCCTCAGGAGCTGATTAATCTGTTCACTATCCACAGCGTTCTGCCCTTCTCTGCCTGCCGCACAACCTCAGAGAGAGAGGAAAACGAAGGAAACCCACAAGGTGCAATCCAACACCCCCGAGGACCTCTCTCCCACTGAGTGGGAGTATTGTGAAGCTGCTAAAACAGTGGTGTGTGTGCCAGCATAGTTTCCAAAAGGAGCAGAGGAGACATAGAGGAGCAGAAATACCAACTTGTGGACTGCTGCTGTTCCTCCACCGCTCACCTCCCACAACCCTCATCCCGGAGACTGGGGAGGTTTTTTTGAGGAGTGAAAGTTCATGGATAAGCGGAGGCCTCTCCAGAGGCTGCAGCCACAGGATGTTAACCCTTGTGTTTAAAGCATCTAGTTTGTACTTCAGTAAATATTCAAGGATGAAAACAGAAACACACACAAGTCGCGCACCTCAAACAAAATAGCACACAAGCGCTCTTTGTTAACTGCTATGTCCCACGGGAAACTCTCCGAAGCCTGAGCCTTTGAAAAGGTTAAAGATGAGGAGGAGTAAAGTTCCCTGAATAGAAGCACACCCTCTGAGACGTGCCTCAGTGCCACTGTCAGGAAAGAAAATGCAGCTCTACATTTGTTCTTTAAAAAAATCCCACAAGTCTTGAGGGGGAGTTAAAGGAAAATTACATATTTCACTTAAGTGATGGAAAAGTAAATAGAAATGAATATTAAAAGAGCTCAGCTGATGTTAATCTGTAAATGTCAGTCAGCACTTTTCATTAAAAATGATTTAGATGTCTGTTTATCTATGAACTTGTGCTTATTTATATTTACTCTCTATGTGTGCCTGCCAATTTCAATGTTTTTTCCACTATTTTTGCCTCCTTCCCTCTTCTCCCCCCTGTGTATTATTAAGTGGTTTCTGTCCTGGTTTAATTTGGACGCAAACGATTGCTGGGTTTCTTTAATCCTCTAGATTGATGGAGGCCTCGCCTTTAGCGGAGGCTGCTGTCATGGAGCGAGAGTGCAGGCAGCAATGAGAGGATGAGGAGTAGAGAGAGAGGTGGAAAAGGTAGGTCCGCAGCCAGCCCCCTGCCAGTCAGGCTGCATGCTTTTATTGGCGACCATTAAAGCACTTACAGTTTAGACTGGGTAGGAGAAGCTGTTGGGCTCCGCTCACCCTCATCCACTTTCAGACAACACTCTGTCAACATCCTGCTTTCTCTTAAACACTTAAATAAAATCCCCGTCTTTTATCACATTCTTCCTCAGGCACCCAAATGGGCACCTTTTCCTCCCATCGTGGCCTGCAGCTACATCCTGTTGGGTTTCAACTGTTCACACGGAATCATAGAAAGTCACCTGTCTAATACAAACAAAGTTTTAATCAGGATGCAGACAAAACCATTCCCCTCTCTTTTAAGTATACATGTATGTATACACACGCGTACATTGATTGACCACATTAGTGAATTGAGCGACTAGTCATGACTCCGTGCGCCAGTGTAATACCTCTGTCTTTCTGCTTGTCATGCCCGTTGTGTGAGAAAGCATGACTGGAGGATTCCTGCGATGACAGTCCCAATCAATCACGATGGCCACTAGAGTGCAGAGTTCGAGAGCCGTTTTGGCAGTGGGCTTCCCTGGGGGCCCGCCAAGGCAAAGAGACTGAACTGGAGTAATGATTGCCATTAGGCCGCTTTATGAATATTTATGACAAACATCTGCACTGAAAACATCGCATGAATGCTACACAGGAAGGTGAGTTAGTGGAGCTATCCCTCATCTATCCGACCGTGGAATCAGGAGCCAGACAAACAGGAGCTGGACGGCTGATGTCAGACAAACCTCCAGCAGGGTGAGAGGGTCACAGGTGAAGAGGCACCAGCAGGTAAACCAGGTGTCTGGGGTCAGTCTCGGTGCCTGATGTCTTTAGGGCCTGCTGGACCAAAACCACATGCTTAACTGGATTTAAATGGATGTTTTTCTGCTGCAGATGTTCACACTGCCTACTATTAGAAATTAATACTCTGAAGACATTGTGGGAAAAGGAGGCACAATGAAAGCTAATAGGATGAAGTGGGGAAATGGATATAAAGAATACAGATTCGCTATATTTGCCAAATTTTCAGTGTACGTCGCCTGGCAAAGGCAGCATGCAGAAAACTTACAGATTACTTGTTTCTGTCCTTGGTGTTTGCCCGATTTGCTGAAATGTGGTGGAGATCTTCTGGTGAGCTCGCTTGGCGTTCTTCGATGAGAATGTCACCTTTTTCAGGTCACTGGTGATGCTGGTACCCAGAAACCTAACCAACCCCCCCGGTTGGCTGTGGATTAGGAGATAGCTTGGGTTGGTAGTTCAATTCCACCCTGCCAAAGTCTCCTTGGGCAAGACACTGAACCCCAAATGACTCCTGATGGGTATCACCCGTACTGTTAAGTTCTTTGAATGGCCGTTCAGACAAAAAAAATCATATATTATTGCAGTCCATTCCATTTACCTTTACGACTGTGTTGTTAATAGTAGGAGTAAAGAGGGTGGATGTTTCTGAAAGTCTCCACCATTCTGCTCTCTAAAGGTAAAGGTTGATTGTTTTGTTTCTAACCTTTCACATTTGTACGTGCTATGACTGGTTTATTCACCCAGAGTCAGTATTCAGACAATAGTTGGTCAGTCTCATTATGTTCTATGTAAAGCACCTTGAGATAATGTATGTTATGATTTGGCGCTATACAAATAAAATTGAATTGAAATGAATTACTTTGTATTTTGTTATCTGTAACGTGTTACATCAACAAAGGGTTAACCTAGAACATTAACTGTCTTGTTATTTACATGAACAAGGGTGACTTGAGATGAAGTAACATTTCAGTTCCCCATGGAGATCCATTCAGACAAATCATATCCTCATCGTCCCAAAAAGAGGATGGCTATCCAATATGTTGGTGTGACATTTAACCAGTTCATGAAAAATAATAGCTAACCAATTTTTTTGGCCCTGACCTAAAAGCAGCAGCGGTTCTGTTACTCAGTAGGACAACATTTCAACTATAAGCCGTATTGGTATCAGGGTTAAAATATTTTTCTAATGTTCCTACACCATGATTATATTTTTCAATGCTGCCCTATAGTTTTTTTTTTACATGATCTGACTTTTTATATTATCATTTCATATTTTACCATAAAATATACAGTGGTAAAATCTTTGTACTGCTGCTGAAGTTTTAGACATTTTCTGATAAGATGTGTATAACCTCAATGAGCACTGCACGTTCTCTATGCACATACACATTCTGTGTTTGTTGTACTAAACTGAGCAGGGTCACTGGAACTTAGACGTCTTCATAGTGAGGAGAATTTAATTCAAGGAATCACATCAGCATACATATTTTATAAAAAAAATTTAAATCCAAAGTCTTCTACTAATGAACTTGCAAACAAGTAATTTACTGCACCAAGGAGATGTGCCTTTCTGTTGTTCGCGTGGCCCTAAAAACGTCTATGCGCTTCACTCTGTGGAGCCACCACTCCTGCCAACTGATTCAGCAGTGCAGCTTCATCACAGTGCTGCTCCCCAACAACACATTTTCCAAAGTGATATTAAGCCTGCATCTGAGAGTTAATTACTTTCACTTCTCAAAAGCCTGGGCCAAAAACAAATTTGTCCAAATGAAAAACACAATTAGGATTCTTTTGCATCCTCAATTGGTGATGTATGAGAAGCTCAAGTCATGTGTATCAATTGGTGTCATTTTATTTGTTATCAACAAAGTTGGAATTGGCTGAGATGAATGTGTGGTTTACACAAATATTGAATAGAAGGGGCTGAGTTTCTTGAGGTCGACTCGAGTGAAGGAGTGGAAAGTTATTAAAATAATATATTTTCTGTGCCAAAATTAAATTCCATTCAAAACTATGGAGCTGTGCCTTAGACATTCTCAAATATCTCCTCACAGCAAATGGCCACAGCTTATCTCAGTCAACCTGTCATATCCTATTTCTTTTACATCATATACTGTGTGCCATAGAATTACAAGCAAACAAGAGCCTACCCACATTTTTAACGATTCTCAAATTGTCTAGTTATATTGTCTAGCTAAATAAAAAATGTTCCTCTGCCTGATCTTCCCTGACTATTGACACATGATTATTTTTATGACTATTGTAACAAAGCTTAAATTTTGTCCTTTGGTTAATTACCTACTCATTGCATTTTAAATTAGTCTGTGCAGCACATTTTGTTATATAAATGCTCTATAAGTAAACTGACATAACTTGACATACGAACACACACATAGATTGAGGCCTCCTCGCTCATGGCAGCTCAAGAAGGGGGTGTTCTTTTGACAGCAACTGACACGTCGAGTGAGGAGTGTGTTTCAAGTGGTGCCAACAGCCTGCCTGTCCTTGTCCCTCCTTCCACCCTTTGTCCCTGAGTGGTGCTCTTTGTCACAGACAGGCCTCCTATCAAGCCTCGCTGACCCCCTCCCTACCCCTCTCCCTGTTATTCATGGAGGAAGTGTCATCTCGACTCTTATTATTCCAGCTGGGCAGGAGCTACCTCTGCCATGCAGCCTGGACCGGAGAGTTTGGCCCAGAACTGCAGTGGAGAGAGAGAATTTTAGCGTGCCGTTCATACACATCCCTGCTTACGCCATTCTGTCTAAGCTTAAAGATAACAAACAAGGGGAAGTCATTTAACTACAGCTCAGTAGACTTAAAAAAAGGTTGTATGACCCCAAAGGGAGTGTTATCGGCTACATGGGACTCTTGTGTATGTCTGAAGGAAGGTCGACCCACCAATGTGTCAGAAATGAGGCAATCAGCTCAATGCAAGGAAGTTGGAGGGTCAAACAGGGTTGGGTATGTTTTTCAAAGAGACTCTGCCAGCGCCTACCTTCCACAGGTCTTGACGCAAAGCCGCTTCCTGCTCTGAGGCCTTTGTAGACGATCTGTTCCAACAAGGACTGGCTAGTCAGCAATGGTTCAGACAACACTGGGGAGGTGCACATTTGACATGGCAGCTCTCATATGCAGTAGAAACAGTATTCCATCTAAGTGATGGCACCAAGAATTGGTAGGATTTTGAAACATAAGTCATTGATAAAGTTTCAAACCAGCAATAAGTCAGAGTGGCAGAAATGCTTGCTAAAACACCTCCCTTAGCCTTAACTGTAATCATATACTGTAATGATATAGGACCCACATCAACACTGTGTGGTGGCCACAGCCAGGCTCTGTGGGTTGGCCTCATTCACCTCCATTACTCCATTATACTCAACCATTTTACAAGTGCAGTTTACCACCTTTTTTATTTATTTTCCTACATCCAAAATTCACTGACAGCCCACAATAGAGTATATGCTATGCATAATTAAATGTGTAAAACACATATACAACATACATGCACAAGCATTTTGTTAGGGACACCACATTAATACTGGGCACTTTCTCCCTTTGCTCACACACAGTCTCAGCTCTTCATGACTCTGATTCGGATGTTTGAGGCTTTCTGTTTAGGTTCTGCCTCATGTTGACATGACTGCGTCACATCATTTCTGCCCTGGATTTAATCCGGTGACTGGGGAGGTTAATAAAGTTCAATGAAGTCACCGTCATGTTCATGAAACCAGTTGGAGACTTTTTCCATGCGACATGGATCATTATCTTGCTGGAAGCTGCCATTAGAAGATGGTAAACTGTGGCACAGGGATGGACATGGTCAGCAACAATATTCAGATAGACTGCTACATTCAAACTATTATAGATTGGTAGAAGGGGCCAAAGTGTGTCGACATAGACTCATTCAGAGTACATGCATGAAATAAATAAATAAACAAAAAGTAATAAAACTACATTTAGACACATAGCCAAAGACTAAAATACGGAAAATACATTCGAACAATAAGTACAGTTTATTCCAGTTCAGGTTTTATGACCATCATTTCTCACAGTTGTGATAATGACTTACTAAAGTCACCGAAGACATGTGGGAACATGGTGAAATAAGAAGAAAAGGGCAGGGCAAGGACAACAAGCACAAGAAGTTACACAGTTACACTAGTGGAAAAAACACACCACGGTTTCACTAGATGAGCCAACATTTTATAAATGGTAAATGGTCTGTATATATATATATATATATATATAGTGCTTTTCTAGTCTCAAAGCACTTTACATTAAGCTTTACATTCACCCTTTCACAAACACATCTATGTGCAGCCCTTTTTTTCAAATTGCAATTTGGGGTTCAGTATCTTGCCCAAAGACACTTCAGAATTTGGAATGGGGAAGACCGCCGACCTGCTGGTTGGAGGACGACCGCTCTAACCCCTGAGCCACAGCCGCCCTTTTATGAGGAGGAAAAAGTAAATGTTTGCCCAGTGGCAATGTTACTAATAATCCCCTCTTGCAAAAGAAAAGTGTGAATGACCACAATTGCAGCAAGAGCTGTTAGTCAGATTTTAACAAGAAAACTCCTCTATAAACTGTGTGTGACTAACCCACGGAGGTTGTTTGTTTACAACCTGAGTCATCTGAATCCTTGGGTTTTTTTCCCTCATTAGAGCTATTTAACTTTTAAATATACACAAAAAGCAATTATCCCTCAAACAAAGCAAAGTCAAAAATCTAAGCAATAAAACTGATGTTCTATGAGACCTGCATCTTTTGCTTTTGCCTTTAAGCCTTTATTTTTCCTGATATTTCAGGGCCCCATGAAATGAAAAGGGATTTTCCCAAATCAGAAACTGTGTGTCTGTGTTAACTTTCCATATATCTTGTTATAAAACCAATATCATTGTATTTTAGGTAAATCTCGGTCTTTTCTGGAAAACTTATTTTAACCTTTGATGACTCATCCTGCACTGGGACATTTACAGTTTTTTCAGAAAACAGGGATTTACACTGCCCAATTCATCGGTTAAATCTGCAGGGCAAATGAGAGCAGGCCGTTGCCATGACTTTCTATGTTGAGCTGCAAGTTTCTGGAAACTCTATGACCGCAATGATTTCCTCTATAGCTTCATATTTTTTACAGAAATGGGATCCACAAATTAATCTGGATTTAAATCAATTTCTTCTTTCCGCCACATTGCTTCTGTTGTTCTGCACCTCTTTTTATACATGTGTGTGACATGCAGTGGAAAGGCTTACCCATTTATTTCAGCAGATTTTACCATCTCATTTAATGCATTGTTAAACACATAAAAAGCAGCAGTTTCTCAATACCTTCTGTTATTAAGACAAATAAAAAGGGCTCAGGTTTGCTGTTCCTTGTATTTTTTTTATTTACCTCTGTTGTATAGATTTCAGTGTCTTCCCTCAAACCCATTTCCTCTTACAGATGGGGCGACCTTGTCTGACCCTCTTTCCCAGGTTCTTAACACTCGGTTTCTCTTTGTCTCTCATTACAGGTTGTTAATGATTATTACAGGGAGATATGGAGAGGCAGAGGAAGGTAGTTTTTTTATACAAGTGCTTCACTAACTGTGACACTTTATTATTTTTGTGCTACCTATGAAAAGGGTTATTTAGCTGAAACAGAAAACAGCAGGTCCATTTATCCCTCTTATTTGTTTTGCCTGTCACCGCTGATTCAGACCTCTCTCAGTTCCTCTCTGTTTGTGTACCTTTGCCCTGTGCTGCTGGTGCTGGTGGGTGGTATGAAAATGAACAGGACAGGAGGGAGAACACGTGAACACTATCATGCCATTGTAGGCTGATACCGGGGACCATTCAAATCACTTTCACCTTTCCACTTGCCTGTCAGACTATCAAGTCTCCCTGTGACCTGAGCATCTGGGGTCATTGTTCATATATATTTGTGCATGCATACATGCTGTAAGTATAAGCAAGTGTGCGTGTGTGTGTGTGTGTGTGTTTGTGTGTTTGTGTGTGTGTATGTGTGTGCGTATATGTATCCACGTTTGCACATTTAAATCTGTGCATTTGTTGTTATTTCTATTTGTAATATTTGTGTTACTCCCACTGTGTGCAGTGTCAGTTGTTGTTTGTATTCTGCAGTGGTGGTGTAAGCTGATTTCCATGTTCCCCACTGCTGCTTCCTATGAGACTAAAAATGTAACCAGAGGTCGATCCAGGACAAGGACATCTGCCAAGGGTGTGAATAATGCAGTCTACGGTGGCAAGTGTGTGTGTGCGTGCATGGATTTATGTGCTGGTGTTGTTTCTGTGTGAAAGCGCAACTAATTCAACATATCTGGAAGCATGCAATTATCCACAACAATGGGTGTTTAACATCTATATTTATATCTATCTCTCTATCTCTCTATCTATCTATCTATCTATCTATCTATCTATCTATCATTCCATCCATCCATCCATCTATATCATCTTCTATGTCCAACAGAAAGTCAATGTTTGAATGGACCTTTGTGCTGTTCTCAGCCTTTTAACTGTATTGGCCTAGTAGACATCTCGGTGCCTTAAAGCTCTACTAATCAATATTTTATATTAAATGACTAGCTCATGTGAGAGGGGTCACAGGTGGGAAACAAATAGGATCAAGTAACTCCACAGTTTACCTTAGCTCCATGGAGCATTTTAGCCTCTGCTAGCTCATTGTTTTCTGCAGATAATGCATCAGTCTTGTATTCAGTCTCTCTATTCTCACCAGATGTTGTTTGCAGCTGCAGTCAAAAGTTATTATGGTATGTTGTATGGGTTTCTGAGCATTGCTCAGACAAATCAAGACATACAAGTATGTTTACTTGGGCTTCAGGGATGAATGATACTTTCCTCACCGTTTTCTGACATTTCTTGGACAAAACATGCAATTATTACTACAAACCAATCTGTCAGTCTTATAGATCAGTCCTACTACGGACATTTGATGAAAACATATTACGAGGAAATTCCCTGAAGATAAAGTTGAAAGTGTATGAAATCCTGGAGGAAGAATGGAGGGTGAGTATTGAGAGAAAATAGACTGAACACATTGTAAGTCTTTTTTTTCATTTGTAAATTTGTGACCGTTTTGAGTATAATGTCTCTCCATATGTGAGAGAGTACAAACTTTAGCGGAGGTAAATATAAAATAAGAATTAAGTTTTCAATTGATCTTGTGTGGTACAAGTATCTGTTTACTTCACACAAAACGAGAAAGACACAAGCCTCATAATTTGATCAGTGACAGTATTACAGTGGAGCATTCTGCTGCCACGTTCCATTTGAAAGTAAGTGTATAATAAAATGAGTTTAAGAATGTTTTTAAGCTGAAGTTCACTCCTTTTAAACTAGACACATGCAGTACAAGGGTATGAGTCTTGAAAATAAGGTATTTGTCATGAAATATGAAACTTCAAAAGGCTGCTTTATACCATCATACAAATGGCTGACCTTAGTAAAGGCGAAATTCTGAGATCATGTAAAAAAAAAAATAAAGGAATTCGGTCGGAGCGTCAGCCTGAGGATTAAGCATCTAGTCTGAAGTGGCATACAAGGAAGAGGAGATCAAAACAGTCATCCATTCATAGTCTAAGACTTGTCTCAATAAAGCTCTGAGTTTTATTGAAATGCTTGAAAAATGAAGAGACTGATAGAAAGGTGAAAGATGGCAAACTCACTTTTTCCGAATGCTTAAAAGACGAAGGCATAGCAGTGTTTGTGAATGTCAGAAACTCGGATTGGTCACACAGTTGGGACTTTTCAGGCTGAATTAGACACTAATTGCTACCCTGAGGTAGAACTCTACACTTGGAAAACAGATTTCCCTGCAGTCTAATGTTCATTAACAGCTGACCAACAACAAATTAATATTTACCCAGAGGCCAATTTCCTCATTAGCGGTCAAATGTAACATATTTTCATCCACATTCAGATTAAATTTTGTGCTGCAGGAACCAATGACCTTTACCAGAGGCACCACCTTGAACTTACTGTGGCTGCTGTTTAAACCTATTTGCAGGTGGTAACTTTATATCGTGTCATTACATACATATTGTATACCAACGTCCTTGACCATAAACAGCAGAGGGTAGCTTTCTCTGCTATTCCACCATGTTTCATTATCTGCACATCACACTTCAACCCTAAGGTATATTTCTGGGAAGGACAATGCGGTTTTATTTAGCATATTGCTGCCATATGTACAGGGGATGGTCGGCAATGTGATGCTATGTGCAGCCACATGAGACACATTTATGGGCAAGGGAAAGGGGGCTGTCTGATGGATAAAGGTATCAAAGTGTGTTTGGGCTTGGATTTATTATTATTTGCAGCCTAGGTGTCTCTTGTTTCTTTCATGGGCAATAGGGAACCATAATTTATAATAATTGCATTGATGATTTAGTGTAATTAAGGAAATAAACAACATGCAAATATTCTAATATGAATTAGTATAAATAAATTGCTTCTATGACTGCAAATGCCTACAGCAATGGAGAACAGGCTCCTGGGCATGGACGAATAAAAAATGTCCCCCACCTCTCCTCCATAGGAGTTGAGTGGCCCCTCTGGTTGTTTTGCATCCCTTTGTTTTCGTGTTTTGTCTCTTTGTGGCTGGTTTGAGGTGATTGTTTGTTTCTTTGAAGTCTTTTTGAGAAAGGCCTGTAGCCATTTTGTGTTATTTTTTGTCTCTATGTAGATGTTTTACTTATTAATTTAATGCTTACACTCACTCTACGAAGTGGTTGTGGACCTGGGCCCTTGTTTTCTCCAGTCTGATTTCAGGAGGGCTGATGAAAAGGTGAACAGCATGATGGGAATGTGTAGAGACACAGCAGGGTTGCAGCGTCAGTGGCTGATCTGCTGGTTAACCTTATTCACCTTGACGAATACAAAACAATCTCACATACGATGAGAGAGCGAGAGGTTGAACCCAACGTGTTATTGAGTTGTAAGTGAGCTCTCCTACATTATGTGCACAGGATGTGAGCAAACAAGTAAGTGATTGTGTTTGCACAGGAATGTAAGTAGCTTTTTGCTAATAAGGTGACGCACGGTTTTGTTTGCATTCAAGATAAGACACAAGCGTCTAAAGGTCACTGTTTACATCCTACCTGGTTTATCTGTAATTAAGATTTTACAGTCAATGTTTATATAAATAATAATAATAAGGTCTGTTAAGCAATCAACACAATCTTCAAAACCAAGTTCCCAACTTTTCAAAATAAAATCTCTCTCTATGGCCAAACAGGAAGTGGTTCAAATGAATGTCATTGCTACTGTCTCAGTCCGAAATGGTGAAAACATGATCTGGATCAGTTCAATAGCTTGGGTTTGACATGGAATCTGGATTCCCACGTTAACTATGACTCCAAAGGAACATTTCAGTAAGAAGCATCCAATCAAGGAGCTTAAAACTCTGGTGAGAGACTGCAACATCAAAGCATTTTGAATTTTAAAATGGTACGTAAGATGATATTTAGCATTTACAACAGCTCAAAGCCGCATTTAATATCAAGGTAATTTGTTCAAAGCCATTTTTATGATTTTGTTCAAGTTTGTAGTTAAGTCTAGCCTATTTGAATGTTTTCTTATTACAGGTTATATTACCTGTGCCTCGGTGAATATAAATTTTATTTTTAAAAAATCCCATTTCCATTAATGAATCCAGATATTTCCTGATCCTTTAAAGCTGTTGTTTATTATATGGAGTTTGAAATAAACAAAATTACAGATTAACACAGAAAATGTGCTACAATTTAAAACGGTGGTTATTTAAACATAGCAATAAATCCAGAGATGTGGTTTCTTGGACGGAGACAACCCAGCATGTGTGGTCACACTGTGATGGGGTTGTTTTCTAACTGAGCATTTTTTGTCTGGTAAGCTGCCAGAGTTGCATTACAAGCTGAAAATGTACAGTTTTTTTTAACTTGATCAGCATTTCTTAATACACAACATAACATATGTTGCCTCAGCTAATATGTTCAATATGCTGAACAAGGTAACTTGTTTTCTACACTCATGGATCACTGCCAGTATTTGAGCCACTTCCCTCTGGCAGGAGGCTGCGGGCCATCGGGACCAAAACCTTGCGCCACAAAAACAGCTTTTCCCGACTGCTGCTGGCCTCATCAATAAGGCCCGGGACCCTATCACTGGACTGCACTGATGTCCCCACCTGTGACTGTGACACTTCAACTTCCCGTGGCCAATAACAGACTAACTGTACTTTGCACAATCCATTCTCTAGTGTTTATTTAGAGTGTAATGCACAATCTCTGTCCGGGTGTTAATTTTGTAATAATCTTTGCACAAACACATCACAGCAAATTCCTTGTACATGTAAACCTACTTGGCAATAAACGCCAATTCTGATTCTGATGTGGAAACGCACAGACTTATGAAATGGAGGGTGAAATACTATAAATTTCTGAGGTTAGCTTTTCAAAACCTCACCCAAACCCTGTTGTGCCGTTTGCTCAGTCATCGCCAGTCAACAGTAAACAATACAGCCTTTTCTGTGCTACAGTTATGGTCATGCATTGGTACATTTCAGGTAAATTATGTTATTTATCCCACCTAGAATTCAATATATTTCAGAATGAGGACAAAGAAATCGAGAATGCAGGCAATTTACAATCAGTTCAAAACACCAGCACCCCCAAATTATTTTAGCACACGCATCTTTGGAAAGGAGGCGTACAGACCTTTCACAAATAGTTTTGCTTTTCAGACTGACTCCTGTAATTGCAACACCACACAGTTATCACTGCTGCAATCAGGCAAACTAAAGTCATGAATGAATAAATCTGGACTTTGGTAAGAAATACACTGGATAACCAGGTGTGGGGGAGAAAGAGAACCAGTCAGACAGATAAACACATCATCTGTGCTGTTGTAAAAATGCCATAACTACAGCTGCTCTGAGCTGTGGGATTCTGGCAGTGACACCCTGCCCTTCACACTGACTGTACTGCAGAGTTACAGTGGCACAGAAGCTATCTAAGATCCATACTATAGAGGTTATGTCAATTTTTCCAGAATATAGAAAGAAAAGACCTTCAAATGCAATATTAAACCATATCTCAGAATGTTTTGATTGAAATCTTAACTTAATTATAATGAAGTTTAAAAATTCCTGCACATTTGACTTTGAAAAAGGTACATTTAATTAGATGTCTAGTACACTGTCTGGTCGCAGCCAGAGGCCAATAATGAGATTTAACCTTGCATCAATAATCAGCTGATAAGCCTGGCTCCAAATAAGTCTTAGGGGCACAAAATTGCTGCTGATGCATGGTTCATTAGAAACTATTATTGACTGTACTCTTAGTCCTGAAGAAAGTGATCAGTTCCACAAATAAGTCAATTATTTCAGCAGGTTCTTGGCTGAGACCAACATTCCTACAAAAACAGCAGCATCAAGTGCATCAAACACTGGCTGTGTTGTGGAGCACTGCTTCATTTAACATCCATATCAAGGTCAGTGACAGTTGGCTTGTACTGATTCTGGGAAACAGCAGTTGTTCTTCATGATGCAGGTTTTGGGCTGACATAGAAAAGCATGTCAATGATTTGAGTGGCATCAATCGTCATTGATTGTGTAGCCATTTGGTCATTTGTTCAAATGCCTAAAATAGCTTTATTTATTCTACATAAACCTGACAAGGACTCTGAGCCATGACCAACTGTGATGATTCTTGTTGTGCTGATAGAGGTTACATAGGTTTCCAAAGGAAAGCATAACAAGTTGTTTACATGTTGTTGTTATGTTGTTTCTCTAAAACATTACAGTTAATGGTTTCTATTCGTATAGGGCTGTTCTAGTCTTGATGACCACTCAAAGCACTTTACAGTACGGCTTATTGCCATTCACACACACATTCATACAGTGCATCTATGGACAGCACTTATTGTCTTTGAGGGTCAATTCAGGGTTCAGTATCTTCAGTACACCATGCAGATGGGGAAGACTGGGAACCAGCTGCTAAGCTTCTGGTTAGAGGACAACCAATATTTTTACCTGCACAAACTCAACACAGCTAATTCCTTCTATGTGTAAACCTACTTTGCGATAAACCCTGATTCTGATTAAGTAGAAACCAAAGCACTGAGTCCAGCTAAACTCCCAACCATTGACGTTCAGTCAGAATGTACCCTTGTTTACCCTACTGGTGCAGTGCAAGAAATAGCCTGAGTTAAGGGAGGGGATGATCCAGATTTCCCCCAGTCAACCACGATACCAAGCAAATACAAACAAGTTGGCACAGTTACTCACTGCTTTAAAGCTGCAGTAAATTAGTATGCATTCAAGGCTCAACATATCTCAGTTTATGTAACATGCTATAGCAAGCCCCTGACCTTTAGTGTTTCCCTGTGTGCATGTATAGCAACGCAAGCAGGGCATTGCGTTTATCACTCTCTGTGTAAATCTCTGTGTGTACAAAATAACTCAAGACAGATTTTTAACCTTGATATAAGTATTACTTTGCAGGCTGACAAGAGCTGATAGGTCAAAGGTCAAGCTCAACAAAATATGGTTAGATAAACCAATGTCATGGCTGCAAATAATAAAAACATTCTACAGTTCATATTATCCCCCCAAAAATCCACCATCATATGAAATCATATTTTAAGTGACATCATGAATGTGTTTTTTGTGGCAGGATAATGATATTCTATTGTCATTTGGTATTATTGTTATTATTATCATTATTATTGAAAGTAGTAGAAGTAGTATGAAATGCCATTATTACAGTATAAAAAGTTAGCATTGCCTGATAGAGGTATACAGCACACAGAGAATAAGCATTTCCCCCGATGCTTTTCATTTTAGGTTGATTTTCTTATTGCAGTTCCTCTGAATATTTTTCTTCTACTGTCCAGGCACCATAGTCTAGATCAGTGGTTTTCAAACTTGTTCTGCCTAACCCTAAGGCACACTGAAGGGCAAGCAAAAATCACAAGGCACACCTGTTTTCTTATTCATGCAAAACCCATGTTTTTCTCTTTTTTTAAGTTGCTCTCCTTCACACTGACTGTTAATCAAGGTCTTCGATGTGTCACACACTAATAAGTCCCACCATCTGACAACTGTGCCAAAGGGGAAAATTGGGGTTCTGAATAATTTTTTAAGGAAAAGAATGTTTGAGAAATTAGTACATAAAAATCAATCAATAAAATTGTATTTTTATAGCCCGTATTCACAAATCACAATTTGTCTCATAGGGCTTTAACAAGGTGTGACATCTTCTGCCCTTAACCCTCAACAAGAGTAAGGAAAAACTACCAAAAAACATTTTTTAACAGGGTAAAAAACGTAAGTGAAAGTCTTAGAAATTTGTTTTAAATAAGGATCAAAGGACAAATCGGGATCAAAGATAACTCCCAAATTCTTGTTTCACTGGAAGCAAGGGCAATGTCATCTAGAATAGCTAAATCATTAGATAATGCATCCTGTATCGTGTTGGCATCTGATAGTGGTGGTGGACCACGATCGAGGTGGCTGCTGATGCTGGATCCTGATGGCGGCAGTGGATCATGATTGTGGACTATGGTGGCATCCCATTGTGATGGTGGATCCTGTTCGTGGTGGCTGCTGACTGTGGAATATGATTACAAAAAGACTGCTTGATATACAATATGTCTACTCAGATACTCGACCATTACTGACAATAATCCATTAATTAATTTACCTTCCATTAAGCTACAAAGTGTTTATTCTAATCAATGCTGCAAATACCCTTATCTTTCTGATGTTCTCAGTTACACGTGGCATCTATTGCACTTCTGTCCGTCCTGGGAGAGGGATCCCTCACATGTGGCTCTCTCTGAGGTTTCTACCTTCTTTTTACCCTGTTAAAAGGGTTTTTAGTAGTTTTTCCTTACTCTTGTTGAGGGTTAAGAACAGAGGATGTCACACATTGTTAAAGCCCTATGAGACAAATTGTGATTTGTGAATATGGGCTATACAAATAAATTTGATTGACTATCTCTAGGGTGTTTAGGGCAGAGTATTAGAACCTCTATTTTATCAGTGTTGAATTGCATATATAATGTGAATAAAATTGGGACAAGCACAGAACCCCGAGGAACAGACGACTCGTCTTTAATTTGCACAAATTCTAATCAATCAGATAAATAGAATTCAAACCAGTTTAGGGCGGTTCCTTTAATACCAATTAGCTGCTCTAGTCTCTGTAATAAAATGTGATGATCGATAGTGTTGAATGCTGCACTAAGATCTAACAGGATGAGGACAGACACAAATCTCTGATCTGAAGCTATTAGAAGGTCATTAGTGGCTTTTGCCGAGGCTGTCTCCGTGCTATGATTAGCTATAAACCCCGACTGAAAGTCTTCATATACATTACTTTCCTGGAGAAATTCACACAGCTGATTGGCTACAACTTTCTGGAAAATTTTAGACAGGAAGGGGAGGTTGGATATCGGTCTGTAGTTGGCTAAAACCTCCAGGTCCAGAGTGGGTTTGAGGGGGTTTGATAACAGCTATCTTAAAGGACTGTGGTACATATCCTGATGCTAACGATAGATTGATTGTATTATGTGTACTATTTATTGAGGGCAGAATTTCTTTAAGCAAATTTGGAGGAATGGGATCTAAGATACAAGTTGCAGGTTTAGATGATTAAGATTATTGAAGTCAGCCGATCAATAAATATAACTGCTACAATAAATTAAAAGTACTTCATAACTTTTTGGATCAGGGCTCCAGACTAACTTGATTGTTTGCATCATTTAGGTTATAGGTCATTTAGGTGCCCCCAGAATTCTTCACTGCGCCTTTTGAAACCGCAGTAATACACATATTTTACCTTTTCTGGACAGTTCCCATATGCATTGGTGATTTCTTTACTAGGGCTGGGTTTGATTCCATTAGATTTTTTCAAACTATTTAAGGATATTTCAGTGTACAATGATTTTGCCTGGATATGAAAGAAATTCTATGAACGAAAGCTGTAAACTGTAAGTAACCCTCCGTTGTGTTCAGGTCCTGATAACCTGTGATGAGTGTTGGTGTTTATAGTTAAAGTGTAAAGTGAGTGCAGGTCAGCAGGACAGTCAGACAGAGACTATAACACAGTACAAACCAACCGCTGCTTCTGCTCTGAACCTGAAGCTGCGGCACTAATCATTTTACAGCGTTGGGCCGTAGTGGAAACTCTGTATTCACACTTTCTGTTTCCACTGCTCAACATACATCGCCTCGTTCACCTCCTCCTCTCCCTCATCTCTGTTTCAAGTGTGTGAGTGAGTGGGGGCGGGGCCAGCCCGGGGTCTGTATGTCTGAGCGTAAACTCCGCAAAGGAGATGAGATGAGGAATCGACACGACTCTATCAAATCAGAAACACACCAGCTACATTTTTGGCACACCGGTGCAACCAGGGTACATTTTTAGTCGCACTTCACAGATTTAAATGGTTCCACACTGGAGCCCTGTAGTAGTATAAAAGTATCGCAATCTTAATATTGTATATTTCTCTTAAAATCCCACGGCACACCTAGACTTGGACACCAGTCGGAAACCACTGGACTAAATGACAAAAGATTGCAAGATTCTTTAGCAGCGAGCTTACTGACAGCAGTGATGTGAAGTAGTGCAATGAGTGCTGTTTTTCTTGTTTAAAACCACCTTTCCTGAACCCTAACCTTTGTACCTTAACCACACCAAAGCTGAGGAAGAGGAGAAAAACACTCAAATGGGTGAACACTGATATGCACAATGACAGACAAAATATTCTGTTGTTTTTGGAGAAAGGACAGACCATCCTATGATGACGTGTCATTTGATGTTAAAAGTTGTCCTGTTATTCTGGGACGAGAGCTGTCAGTGATATGGCCGTTTTTCTTTCCATGCAACTAATTCCATTCCAACATCACTCCTTTGTTCCTCTTTCTACTCATCTGTTTGTCTCCCTTACTCTGACTTTCTGTTATGATTGGACCTGATGAGTAGGAGTGTTTGCCTTTTTGGCAGGCAGAGCTTTGGAGGCTGGAGTTCTCTGCCAGGGGACATAGTTTATCTGACTCAACGGTGTGACCCTCCTGTTATTTCTCTCCAGCCCTCTGACACTAGGACTCAACTTCCTCAGTCAGTCTTATCAGCTTGATCCACAACACTGGAATGGACCCAGGGACTGTGAAAAACCTTTTGTCACCAAATTATGCAAAGCTGAAGTGTCAGGATGAGAGATGTGCAAGTTGTGCAAATATAATCAGAGATTTGGAGATTAGTATTGTATCGACAACAACAAAACAATAGAATATTCAACCTTGCAGTTTCAACCTTCTAGAATACAGCATCTTAAAGTTAGTATACATGGTCAATATTGTAAGGTGATTTTTTCAGTGAGACAAATGTCTTCCTGTAGCCCCGTCTCAACTCCACATCACCAGTAATCGTGTTACAGTACAGTACATACCGTTTTTGCATCATTAGCTGGCTAACTAGCCAAATTGGTTATTTATCAAAGCACCAGTGTTCTGCTAAATAAAAAATATAAAACTAAAAATACTTGTCTGTGGACAATAAGTCAAACATATGGTTTTGGATGGCACATATATAACTGACCTCAAGATTCTGTATCCGATGGATGCAGTTGGTTTTTTGATAAGTAGAGCTAATCTTTGGAGTGGAAATGAGACCTCTTGTTGCTGCAACTATTTTACAATTTGAATGTCTCTCAATAGGTTCATGTTCTGTAACAAAAGATGAGGATTACTCTGCGTGTTTTAATACATGCTATATGCGAGAGTGATGACACACAGTGGAAATGGATCATCTATTACCTGTGTGTGTGTTTGGTGTGTGCGTGTGTGTGTTGACTTATCTGGGGCAAACACCTTGTGACAAGTACCACATAACTTAGACTTGAGTAATAGTTTTGTAGGAAAATGACACCTCCAACTGGCAAAAGATACATCTTTTATGCAAGTCAAGATGAAACACTGTGACAAAGCGATGTAGTGAAAGGTGAGTTACTGTATTTTTCTCCAGCTCCGGCAGATGAATTGGATGGCGACAACGTCTCTCCTTGGTTTCCCTAAGAAGTGACTGACGTTTATGGTGATGGATCTCTTAAACGGTGGCTTTTTATTCTATTAAAGGTACCCTCCTAACGACTTTCAGGAAGCAAAACCGATGACAAGTTAAAATAGATTAATTAAGGTACCTCAGCGTTGAAGCAGCCACTTAATCATAGATCGTGCTTGTCATGGGGATTTAGGATCTGATTGACTTGAACAGATTATGCCTCTCTTCTTTTTCTGCCTTTGTGCAAAAGAAAATTAATTGTCAGTGACATTTGGTTGTAATCCCCCGCCACTCTCTATCTCTGCTTCCTCAATTAATTGGCAGTCTTTTATATTCTCGTTCTAAGGAGTTTCTTCTGGAGATACACAAGGCAGAATCATTTCCTCAACTGCGGAGGACAACATCCGCCTTTTAATGGAGTCTAGGCAATCTAATCATCAGCTGTTGCTGAGGCA
Source organism: Hippoglossus stenolepis (assembly GCF_022539355.2). Taxonomy (NCBI): domain Eukaryota; kingdom Metazoa; phylum Chordata; class Actinopteri; order Pleuronectiformes; family Pleuronectidae; genus Hippoglossus; species Hippoglossus stenolepis. The sequence continues at coordinate 23,312,936 of NC_061495.1, forward strand.
ATATTCTCATACTTAGACTGCTCTGTCAGTGCTAATAGCCACCATCTTAATCACACACTCTCATACACACACACAATCTGAGCTACAGCCAGAGAGGAAGGTCCCATTCACCTCGACCGTCAATCATCTGTGGCTTTGACAGCTCATTTAACTGGACAGGAGACAAGAGAAGGAGAGAGGAGGAAAAGGAGTGAGGAGAGAGGAGAGAGCGAGTGTTGTAGAAATAGAGAGCACAGGAGGAGAAAGGAGAGAAGAGGACCAGAGAGGAGTGAAGGAGAGAGGAGATGACAAGAGAGAAGGGAGGGAAGGAAGAAATTGAGTGGGTCAGATGAGGAAATAAGAGAGAAGTAAAAAAGAATAAAGGAGGTTATTAATGAGAAAGTGGGGGGAAATAGATATGTGAAAAGAGGTATGAAAGAAAGGGTAGTTGGGGCAAAATGAGAGATGGTGGAAAGAGAGGAAGAGAAGGAGATGTGAAGAAAGATGTGGCAAGTGAAGGCGGAAGTAGGAGAGGTATTGTAAGGGGAGATGATAAAGAAGCATAAACTGAGAAAAGAAGAGGAAGTGACGGAGGGGAGTGATGCAGGGAATCTTCTCCAGCAGCACAATACCAGAGGGAAAAGGACAGAGAAGATAGCTGGAGTAATTGTGAGATACAGGCATCTGACAGAAAGAAAGCTTGGTGAGAGAGGAGATAGCATTGTAGCATGATGAAACTTAGGTCAAGTGTGTGTGTGTGTGTGTGTGTGTGTGTGTGTGTGTGTGTGTGTGTGTGTGTGTGTTGTGCTTGTTTACTGCTTCAAATGAAACCACAGAGGCAGAGAGACATTTCATTTCCCAGATATGATTGATGGATAATGTCGGTGTCCCAGAGAGGTGTCAGATTGTATGTCATGACTTCAAACACACATACGAATGGATGTACACACAAATTATGCAGTGGCCTATGGCAGGCAAATAGTAAAACAAAATCTCGCAGAAAAAAATGAATCTAGATTGAATGTATGACTGAGTTTTTTAAAGCTTAACTCTTAAAAGCTAATAATGACTTAAAAATACGGACAAAGGCATTGAGAGGGACATTATTTGCCTGTGTTCAAAAGGTTAACATAGTAAATCAGTTGTGTCATTGTCACAATTCTACTGCTGAGTTGGTATTAATTAAATCTACGAAAACTATGATACAATATATTTTCCCCAATAATAAGATGTAATGATGAAGTGGCACCACAAACAGTAACTGTGACTGTATAAACATGCAATATCCTCAAGGAAAAAAAAGATCTCTCTAAAATGTATTATTGGTAAATCTATTTAAAATAAAATATTTACCTAAATCTCCTTTTTGGGATGGAAAAGGTGATGAAATTGCAGTGTTTACTTCAAATAGTGACATAGTATAAATGTCCTCTGAATGACTGTGATGCACAATCATCTGCCTGCCTGCTCTAATAACCTTTCTGGCGATTCAGCAAGATAGTAATGCAACATGGAGACACAGACAAACAATGTCGACTGGACCTATGGGCTTAAACGCTACTGCTGTAGGAGATCAGATAAAATACAGTGAGGAGAAAAGAACATGACTTCAACCAAACAGGTTGACATTTGGACCCACTTCAAATATAACACTGCAAAGAGAAAAAGAGAGTGTGAAGTGTTGTCAGGACAGAATGCCCTGCAGCAACAAAACCAACTGGGGGAAAAGCCCAAACCTGAGGAGACACCTTAGGCTGTACAACACAGAAACTGAGCAAACCCTTGTTAAGATTAAATAATGTAATGTTACTTTTAAACCCACATTAGGAAATCTACTAAAGGCAGTGTGCCAAAATTAATTAGTAAATCTAAAACTGAATGGCAAAATTAACACAAATTACGGTCTCTTTTTAACAGAATTATTAATTTCTAAGCTGTCACTAAGCTACAGTCAGTGACCGTCAACACTTCCAAAATATGCATGTGTCTCAAGAACTTGGGGCAATGGGTTGTGCAATTTCGGTGTGTTTTCTAGGCCTGTTTAAATGAATGTTGCAGTTTGGGTGTAGGTTTATCTGCAACACAGGGAATGCTATTAATCTGCATATTTATTCTATTCCCTGATATACAAAACTGTCCAGCCTTCTTTATAATAAAACAAACAGGGAATGGCTGCAGAGGAAATGCCTACAGATTGGGATCCATCTATTTTAAGATTCCCTCGGGTCTCTGAGGCACACAAAGGAAAGCAGAAGGAAAATTAAGAGAAACAGAGAAAGTATGAGAAAATAAATTCTGATTAAAAAAAACTAGAAGAGAATTAAAGAAGAAATGCAATTTTTTTTAAAAATGCATGAGAGGCCTCAGAGTTCAGTGGTTAATAGGGCTGACTTTTGCTATGTGCTGTGATGCATCCTCTCAGTGTGGGTCGTGCCCTCCGGGAGACCTACAGCTCTGGTTTAGTATGTCAGTATGATGTATGTGCAGGCAGTAAGGGAACTCCGCATTAACTCTCACTATCCCCTTCACACCATGAAAGGAAACAACCCCTCACCTCACTGCTGCCAGGAAGCTGATTGGACAAGTCCTCTCAGTCCATTAATTGTCATTATAACGTTGCCTGGAAGAGTCAAGTTTTCCCCACCACTCTCTGACCTTCCAGAGTCGAGCCAGCTTTGGTGTGCATCACCATCATCATCTTCATCATCACCATCATCATACCACTGTGGTAACAGAGGTCTCTACAGTAACATCTATTACAGCTAATAGATTTTGTCAGTTCAGACTGCACTGTTTTCCTGCACATTACAGGCCTTCGGGGTGAGGTATCCCTGCATTGTTCATGCAAATTTCGTGTTGCTGATGCATAAACCAGACATCATGCTGATTTTAATGGTCTCAGACTTGAGTGGCTGTGTTCACCACTAAAATGCCCCATCTGCTCAGGAAAAGAGAGGGCTGTTTTCTTGATGAGGTGATCCCCATCGGGGATGGTGAAATAAGAATAAGAAGTTGTTTAACCCTTTGATACACAAGCTATGCAAACCCCTTCTAATGCACAACATGGGTCAAACATGACAAGTAGTCAAATCCATTGACTACTTTATAAAGACTTTTTTTAGTAGTTTTAACTCAAATAAAATTGTTTCCTGAATTTTGAAAATTGGAAGTACATGATATCAAATTCATGTAAAAACAAGGAAAGAGAAGTAATATAATATGAAAAGATATATTAAATTGAAACCAAACTTGTAAAAGAGAGGATACCACCGCGGTCCAACTACAACAAAATACACCTCCTAACATACACCAGACATTGTGCTAGTTTGCTTCATATTTAGTGTAAATATATGAAAATAGGGTTCATACCTTCTCCAACCAAACATTAAAACTTAGCATTAGCTTTGTGACATGATAGCGAAAGTCTACCGTGACTCCATGTCTCCTCTTAGTCAGTTGGTTAGGCTTGACTTTATTACTGCGCATATACCAATGAGCTTTTCAGATCATCATTTTCCTGTAGCAACAAATTCAATGAACTAATCATGACATTTTTGTACAAATAGAACTACAATTGACCTGCTTACACACCATTGTCCATATGACAACAGAACCAATGGGATTAATCGCAGAATGTCTTTCTCAGAAAAATAAAAGTGCTAAATGGAGTGATGCCATAGAAGGGCCATTTTTATGTTCAGCGCAAAGATCCAAGATCACAGCTCTAGAGAATCAGCTGATGATTCAGTCATCATCATGGGCCAGGAAATCATCATGGTGGCTAAACACTCATTTCCTCCTAATCCTTGTATCCACATACTCCTCCATCAGTGCCGTGCATCCATCACGCAGCATTACGAAAGAGACTCACAGCAGTATCTATATTTACAGCAATCGGACCAATTACTTCATACATCAGTGGGATCCTAACCTCCAATCTGGGACAACATTTGGAAATGGAAGTTGAACACATTTTATTGTTCTACAGTGCGCTCTGTGCGCTTGACCGCACGGACACGTTCACCGCAGCAATTTTACACACACAAACACAAACACACACACAGACGTATTATTTAAAAACTCGTAATACAGATGTAATGTATTAGAAGATATTATTAAAGACTATTAATCACTCGGTTCTGTAACAGTTATTTTATGCCATTTTACCGGAATTGCTTAAAGTTGGTTTATATCTTTGTTAATATAAATTTCTTATGGAACAGTTATGTCATGCAAGCACAAATAAGGCTTTTGGTTTTAATGTGAATGAGGAAGTGGATCAATGATCTGGCTTCAATTAAACTCCTAATGTCTGCATCGTCACTTTCCCTTCCTTTGTTTTTGTAGATCCCAACGTTTGCATGAGAAGTGGCGTACGCACGAAATGGTCTGAAAGATGCTAACATTATAAATGAGGCCCCTGGACTGTTGGTCAGACAGAACATCATATTTTGAGATATCAACATTTTCTTCATCGATCAATTAATCAAGAAAATAATGTACAGATAGTGTGATGTGAGACCCAGAGAGCATTCTGAAGAACCATTCTTTTTCTGAGAGTAGGGTCTTTCATACACTTCCACGTAACCCAAGACATAGGGAGTTACATGTTCTTTCAATACAAACAATCCAACTGCAGTTTGATCTCAATTCAATACATGTTTGTTGTAAATGCACCATGCCCCCCTTTAATGGAGTAATGTTTGCTAAATACTACATGCAGTAAATTATAAAATTCCTATGTTATTAGTAGTATTGCTGATACAGGTGACTAATGCACTGGGTTGATTTTTCCTTTAAGCTATATATTAAATGAGGAAAACTCTTAAACCCAGACATTCCCAGCCCTCTGCAGAACAGCCTCTCCACAGGACGCACCCAGGGGGGATTGGTGAACAGGACAGGGAGCTGTACAAAGCCTTCACTCTGTTTTAATGGGACAGAAACTCGAACCATAAATAACCGGACCACGGGTACGTGTGTGTTGGGGTTGGATTGGGGGTGGGACTATAGGAGGGTTAACCATCATGCACCCCTGCAGTGAGCTTAAGCACCAAGAAATTTGAGAGAGGCTGTCACGGTGCTGCTGTAAATATCCGGCAAGCTAACTGATTTGTCTTTGGCCATAAACACGACATAAAGAGCTAATATACAGGTCAGCACCAGAGTAAATTACACCCCCAAGAGGGTGAAAACTTCAAAGCATTTCATTTCCTTGCTCTTGACTCACATGCACATACTGTGAAAAGTTTTTCTTGTTGTTGAACTTAATCCAATTTTTTAAAAAGGTTTTCAGATTTTTTCAATGAAACAATTTATTGCCATGAAAGTAGAACAAACGTTTGGCATTCTTCAAAGTCAACACAGGCTGTTAATAGAGATTTAAAAATTGGCAGATTATCCTTTTAAATGTTTTGGTGCTTAAACTCCAGGGATTGAACGAGAGTCCAAAATCAATATCTTAAAGACAGAACGTCTTTTCATTTGTTTGTAGGCTGGGACTCAGAAATCAATTTATCTGTCGTCATTCAGTTTAACACTGCAACACAGCGAGATGAGAGGCAGGAGGAAGAGAAGCCCTGCTCTGATAAGACAGCACACTGATGGAAACATCAAAGTCTCTTTAGGAGAAACCTTTGATTACCAAAACAACTGACTCCATAGACTGCAGGGGGAAGCAGGAGGTTTGAACGTGTTGGGGTTCTGAGGTTGGGACATGAGGAACCTCAACTTCCCATTCCTGCCTTCTCAACATACAAAACCAAAAAGAACCCTAACCATTTCTTCACCACCATATACCAATAATAATGAGTTCAAAATGACCATTCAAGCATTACACTCTTTACTACAAAATATTATCTATTAGTTTTCTCTCTGGGATCAATAAAATATTTTAGATAATTCCAGGTTTGGGATGTGCTGTCATTTCAGTAGCTGGGCTGTTGACTGATCCTAAACTGCTCCAGAGCAGGTCATGCAGCAAGTTACCACGGTGATTAACTTGGTCAAATGTGAGCAAGCTTAAAACTGATGACCACAGATCCTGCTACACAATACAGGTCAGACCCAGAAATGGCAAACCAGATAAAACTTGGGAATCCAAACAGTGAGGAAAGATTTGCAGATCATGAAACAAGATTTGGGCTGAAGAGAAACAGAGAGCATGTGAATCTCTTTTGTGAAAACCCTTGTGACCTTATGTGTCCATGTCTGCTGTTGTTGCTGATGTGACACAACAAATTCTGAGTGGATCTCTATTTCCCAGGAGATCTGCAAATAACAAATTCACTCATGGACAGCAAGGTCAAGGAAACCTTTTAGAGAAATAGTCTGACCCTGTCCCCTTTTATTTGCAAGTCACATTTACAACACAATGTTTGAGGAACGGAAATTAATTTATTATCATATTTAATTTTTTTATTAAACATTGTCATAAAGGCAACATTTTCAAAAGAGACAGGAGACATATGGATTCAGCTAATTAAGAAGTTATATCCAGTTTGTCTAACATATGCAACAAAACAGAGTAAAAGGACAAATCCCTGTGTAGTGCCTTATGCGCTGAAGTATTTCTTTGTTTGGACCAGTAACTTCCTGAAGCCTCTGCTGGCCTTGAGTACTGGTGGAGAATAAATGAAGCATCTGATCAGCCCATACAACAGGAAATATCATAGAAGTTTCTATTTTTTTTTTTTTTTAAATCAGTTGTACATTGATTAGATTTAAATGTGCATTAAATGTTTTCTCAGCGCATTTCATAAAAATGGGAAATAAAATTTTACATTGTCTTCTTCACTTTTAGCAAATAGACAACTGTAAGTGCTTAATGCAACAATTGGCATGAGCTTATAAAAAAATAAAATTGGAGAAAATTCTACACTGTAGAACATGCACTCTCTAAAGGGAACTGACAAACTGCACAACCATTTCACAGACAAACCACACATACAAACACACTTACACTCAGAATAAATTGAGTCTATTACGTACAGTGGCTGACACTTATAACATAAAGTAGGCACTGAAGGGGGGAGGATCAAAATGAACAAAATGCATTAGGCGCTGATGGCGCACAGACAGGACATGGTGACACTATGTTTCCTGTATCACTGAGCTTCCAGATCCATGTGCCGACACATTCTCCTGCAAACATACATGATTGAATGTCAAATACATTCTTTTCAGTGCAGTATCTAACCAGCAGCAGTTTTTCTTCTGGAATAATGGGTTATCGTTTCCTCTGGTAAGCACTTGAAATACACCAAGACATTAAGACCATGTGTTTCTCGGACCTACGGTACATAAATGTACAATCAAAAGCCCAAAATCCACAAAATGTACAGATTTCTTATGATTCATTGGAAGTCGGTTTAATTTATCTTCCACGTTTGCCCTTGGAAAACTAAAACTTCTCCCTTTGTGCACAGAAATGTTCAGGACATAAGATGTAGAATGTAAAACTCTATCATCATCAAGCCTTTTTTTGTCCTCCCTTTGCACAGACCCTAATAGCCTGTTTCTCCTTGTGTGTGTGTGTTTCTCACACAAGATGTCCATCTATAACGTGTAGAAGGTGGGACCCCCGCCCGGGCCAACCATCTGTCACCTGGGCACCTGGAGGGACTACAGGCTTGTGCAGCTTAAAAAGGCAAAATCATTAAGATGTTAAAATAACAAATGTCTGGATATGTTTGACACTCAATCACACAGACTAGGTCCAGGTTCATACTCTTTCAAGGTGAAGAATATTGCTGCATTGCTAACTTTTGCTGAGCTAAATGAGACGACAGACACATCACTGAGGAGACGGTTTACTTCTCCTCGCCTTTGAACGCTCCCGTTCTTTGGCTCGAATCCTGCAACCGGATGTTTTTTTTTTTATGTGTGCATGCCGTCCTGCTGAGATGCAATACAAGCACACAAATTAAAACGCCACCCAAGATCGCACAACTGAACACATTCCATCACTCCTTTGAAACCCTTCTTCCCTTCAGTTTCTCCTTCCCTCACAGAAACACAGGCAGACCCAAGGTCAGTGGAGGTCTGGAGGGGTGCTGATGAATGAATGTGAAGGGTGTCATCCTGGACAAACACAGCCAGGGCCCACATGCTGCTACATCCTGAAAAATATGCCTGTTACACCAACAGCTGAGGGAAACTGGAGGTCTCTCACATCCTCTGCATCGCTCACTCTGACTTTCTCTCCCTTTCTCACTTCATGGACTGTACACACTTTCTCATTCCCTGTGTATGTTTAACTACACAGACAGTGCCATCCGTGACAAATCATCTACAATGCATTGCTTTGTGTCATCTAGCAGGCCATTATCTGATACATGACCCAACATATACACACACACTTTCCTTCACACTAAATCAATGTTTTTGACAAATGATGGTGCATCAACACTTCTGCTTCCCTGATGTTGTTATAGCCTAATAAATATGTCTGCCTCTGCCGCCCTACCTCGCTCCTCCACGGCTCCTCAGCCCAACAGCTGAGTGTAAATGGCCTCTTAAAATATGACTTTGCCAGTGGAGTTAACAGGAGAGAGAAGGGGAGAACGAGACATGGTGGAAAGTGATGGATGGCGCTATGACGGACAAAGAAAAGAAAAGACCCACATCTGACTTTCAAATTCACGCATGAACCACAGCAGTCTACACATTAAATACATGCACCTTTTTTTCCCCTACACACATGAGAAGCAAAGTAAAATGTAATGTATAATAGCATACATCAAGCCATTGAAATCCTAAGAAAATGTCAAGTCAAATGTATATCGCACATTAAAAGGGATTAAAACGGTTACAGATTAAATGTTTTGCTCTTCATAAATTAAATAAACGGTGCTGTCTGGAGGGTTAGCCCTGTCTTCTAAAACACCCTGTGTGACAGCAATGCAGATCTTAATTGATGTTTCTGCATTTTTTTCCAACCAGGTTAAAACCCCAAATCCCTTAATAATGTGTGTGTCAACTAAAGGATAAAACACGAGTATTATGTTCTTACCTGGAAGATTTTCTGTGTTTCTTAATCCAAAAGGAGATACAAAAGGTTGCAGCTTATATTCAGAGGCTTTCTAGGCCAATTCACCGTATCAGAAAATGTCTTAATCATAATAGCATTTGTATACAGTGCAGTATCAAATTCCCATGAATGACAGGGATTTAATGTATTTCCTAGTTGGTTAGTAAACAGCGCTGCATTCATGTAACAGGAAGTTCAGGTACTTAACAGTCATGAAACAATCCAAAGGCCGAGTAAAGAATGATTTACAGTTATTGTTGTCAGGTTTAGTTAAAGCAGGTGAAACCAAGTTGCAGAGACAAAAAGGTTTTAACAAAAAGTTTCCTTTCATACAGGCAAAATCCATAAACTAGAAAACTACAGGGAGGGAGACAAAATCCCCAAACATAAAAAGCAGAACAAACAAAATCCAAAAGTCCATAAACAGAAAAACACTGGTATACAAAGAAATCCCAAAACTCAAAAAAGGCTAAACAGGAAAATCAAGGGAGACCACTAGAAATGTACAAGCATGATGTAGGATCAACAACAACACCAACAGGGTGTGAGATGAGACACATAAGACGACAAACCACCTAAGACAAAAGGATTCACAGAGACTTATATACAGAGGAGAGGCAGGGGTAATTGGACACAGGTGAAACACATGAGGAACTGGTGCAGACGATCACAGGAGCAGGAAACAGGACCAAGACAGGAAGTAAATGTGGGAAAAACACAAGGAGCAGAAACTACACAATAAAACAGGAAATAGAACTCAGGGAGAAAACATAAATCCAAACACAAGAAAAAAAAGGTGCAGGCAAAAAACAAACAAGGAATCTATAATCTAAATGGAAACACTCCTCATTAAAGAGGCTAAGGTCCAAAGAATAGAGAGTCCAGAGTCATAATAGTTCAGAGCCATGACAATTGTGATGAGGTACCAAACAATGTAGTGAGAAGTTGTGCCTTTGACTTAATGGTAAAATGATAAAGATGCATAAAAGTCTCAGTGACTCATTAAAGCATCGCATTCACTAATTCACACATTCATTCACACAGTGATAGTTTAATGTTTGTAGTCCAGTGTCAATTTATTAGCCACTGTGAACATGTGAAATAAGAAAGAACGTACTCTTTTTTTTTCTTTAAGGTTTAAGTAGTTGGGAGAATAGGGGGGGGGGGGATAATTGAATTGATTAAAAAAAAAATACTAGACATTTGTGGAAAAAGCATTTTTGTGTTCATACCATGAACACATACTGTATTTTGACTAAATCCCATGTAGATCAATCTTCTCCCACATACACTCATTTAGCATTAATACAGATACAAATAGTCCCCAACAAATGCTCTATTTTCTCATGCACACTTTTCAGCTTTTCGAGGAAATCCCTGCACTTTTTTTCAAGAAAATTGCTGAAAAAGTTTTAATGCTTTGTTGAACTTGGCCTCAGTGAAAAAATAAAAGTTCTATATACTCTATAAGTGATTTATGTGCTGTTTGTTAAAATTGCTATGAATTATTAAGCTATGCAAAATAGAATTTATCTATTATTACTGATCAAAATATTTCAATTTAAGTTAGTTAAGTTCTGAGTGATAAGTCAGACTGAGGCTTTACAGTGAAACAAAATATCACTACATCACAGCTCATTTAATATGTTTTACAGTGAAACTAAATATCGCCACATCACAGCTCATTTAATATTACTTGTTCTGTTTGAGTGACAGAATCACAGTCATCATCCATGTGAGACAAATTCAGAACGGCATGACGGGAATGATGTGGACCTCCTTTGATCTGGCTCTTGACTGTGCCTGAAACGATGTGGTCTCTGTGGAGGCAGCTCCTCAGACAGAGAAAAGAAATCCTGGTTTTATGGTTTACTCTGCAAGGTAGACCGAGGAGAAGATGAAGAATGTGGTTGGGATTGGAGCAGAGGATGAGGGGGGTAGGAAATGAGCAGGAGCAAAGGGAGGAGCAAGGGGAGGGGAGGTAAGATTTGTGGTGTGGTGTGTAAATGGGATGGGGTGTGTTGTGGGGGTGTTTCCATACAGTGCACAGGGTTGGGGAGATATATGAAGGCTTGTCACATTGCAAATGTTGAGGTATGGTCTCTATTGGTCCAGACAGTGACCTCCAGCGCAGGGCCAAAACATTTCCAGATGTCTGCCAACAGTGTTACTTGAGCCGCTTCCATGTGCGGCTCACTGCGGGGTGAAGAGGAGGAGGAGGAGGAGGGAGGGGAACTTGGCTTGCAAATCAAATGATGAGTATAGACATAAAAGTCTTTACAGAGTGCAGGGGGGACGGAGAGAGTGTGGAATAAGGCAAAAGACACGTGTGTGTGTGTGCGTGCACATGTGCATGTGTTCATATCTAGATATTAGTGAAAAACAGAGACAGGGACATTAAAGTGCTTTAGTTTTCCTTCTTCCTCTATGCTTCTGCTAAAAAGGGAATCTCTGACGTTCATTTATTCCTCTCCCCAGTGTGGCAGTTTGTTGAGGATCCAACATCTATCACATTTTTTTCATTTTTTTATGTTCATTTTGTATCGTCATTTTAAATTTTGGTTGTCATTACTTGTGATAAATAGGCAGAGTCATTGTCTGGGCAATGATTAAATTAGAAATGATACACTGGTAAGTCTATGCAGGCTCTAATAATGACAGGATTTGGATTGTCTGGGAAATGTTCTTGTTAAAGTTGAATTTTGGAGTTCAAGCTCAGGGGAGGCACTTGGACAAGAATTATCTGCAACGCTGAGTCACAAGGGAATAAAAGTAGGTATTAAAACGGAGCAAAATTTCAAACTATATAATTCACATTTTGCGTCAGTTGTCAGAAGCAATTCCACTGGCTTCTGTATGGTACATGTGTTGTCTTAACTGTGCTAAGAACAGAGCTGATGAAATATTTCATAGCATTCCCTTCACAGCAGAACATCGTGTCGAAGAATATTCACCAAAACTGTCACACTGTAGCTGCAGTTAGATTTAGTTTATACGTAGGACATTCCCTTAAATTCCCAGGATATTGAAGACCAATCATTGCATCTCTTGTTGCAAAGCAATAACAGAAAAAGGAACAGACAGATAAAATGTTGAATCATTTCAAAGTTGATCCCTTTTCCATTCCCCACCAGCTCGGATCCGGGCCTGTAGCGTTGAGGAATGCTGGTGAGCCTGGGGCTGTGTCTCTGCAGGCTCTCAGTTTCCCGTTCCATCTCACTTCCACCTGTTGAATGTCCTGTACGCCTGCTACGCCCTTTATATATAAAGAGGTTTCCAGGCAAAAGGGAAACAGTCAGTCAGATATAAAATCAAACCGTGGCGCGGGACATAAATCTGCAGAGATTTCAACATCACGCTATAGTATGGCCTGGTCTAGACTGAAAGCTTGAAGCAGGTCTGATGCTAAAAATGTAGACACTAATGGAATAAAAGGGGGCTTAGATAAAAGCCTTCACAAAATGATGTATGTTAAAGAGACAAAGATGAACTGATCCCCATGGAGAAATTAGGCTGTGATTAACTGGATTATACACAATTAGAAAAATAGAAAAAGAATAGAAAAATCTGGTGTGGAAACACATGGTGTGGGCCCCATTTACAACTAAACACAAGAAATTTACTTTATCTTTGGTTATTAACGGATTTCTTCACAAACCTTGTGGCAGCAGACATCAAAAAGAATGCTAAAATGTTAACACCTGATAACCTGATAACCGCAAACTAGTGTTAAGAAAATGATTTGGCCAGATATGTTGGAGTATTTGAGTTTTCTTAGTAAATAATTTGGCCTCCACTTTCTTATGAGAAGAATTATATCTGTGTGTCTAAAGTTGTCTTGACATATGTCATGTATCTCTATCTGTGTATATCTTTGTTTTTAATGTGCAGCTTAATTGCATATAATTTAGTTTTAACAAACAGTTCCCTAGTAACATAACATCCACTTAACACTGAGCATCTAGTTTAACACAGAATTAGGCCCAATCCCATTTCACCCACTACCCCTTGAACTGGAGTTACAAAGGGTAGTGGTTGAAATCTTCCCCTACGAATTGGGACAGCACTTCAGGAAGCCGTTACATCATCAGTAGTCATCATGAAAACCCGACACGTCAGTCGTCGTCGATGGAAACAGATGAGACAGTTTTGCCGGGGATGTCATTGTAATAAGATTGTTGAAATCTTAAATAAACCAAAGCTATTGCTTGAGGTTACTAAGGTGACCAACCTATAATTATCCTAATAACATCTATGCTAATGCAGGTGAATCAATGTATATAATCAATGAGCAGTTCAGTTCAGTAACCTCGCTGCTATACGCTGGTTAAATCAAGTGCGTCGTGTATCTTCAAAGAGGAGGGGGGTGCAACGTACAGGATTGACATGCAAAAAATAACACTAGCATGCTTGTGATTTTCTTCAAAGGTTTTGAAAAAAATGACCATAATACATTGAAACAATATTAAACACCATGATATTACAATTATAATTGTAATTTTTAAATCCTTATTAATGGAGAAAATACTACATTTGTGGGTCTCTCTCCCAGCTCGCCGGTGAATTGCAAGGCATTCTGGGAAATTCTCATTGCCCTCGGTTTGAAGTGTGGGTCTGAAACATCGTCGTTTCGAGGGCTGTACACAAGCAGTAGACACACGATGCAACATCATCCAACTAAAAGCAGTGGGTTAATGCAAATATATGCTTTTGTTTTTGAGCAACATTATGAAACAATTTTACATTAGATGACTGATTCAAATCAATTATGATTTTGAACTGTTACATGTCTGCTCTTCACTATATGTAACTTGAGTTAAACTGCAAGAAGTTTGTAACTGCCGCTTAAACTTGCAGATTCAGGCAATGTAAGCTTTAAAATAAAGCTGAATCGTAGATTAGTCAAAAAGACTAAAAAACAAGAAGAACCAGCGTACAGGTCTGATCAGTGAAGAACATATACTAAATTATAAATGGAGTTTGGCATGTTGTGGTTCCAGTGCTTGGGAAGCTGGGGCTCATGAGGAATATACAGCGTTAAGCTATTTCAGTTCAGTGAGTGGGACTACACATCGGAGCTCAGTTCAAGTAAATGAAAGGCCTTCTTTTCTGAATAAGAAAAATGCTTAACTGCTCAAAGTCACTGCTGAACAGAATGAATGAACACTTGGCTGGAGGGGCAGCTCTTCCTCAGCAAACGTTGCATGTCGTTGCTTTAAAATGATTAACACTACAGAAGGGGCTACAGGGTGATCTGTGGTGAGCAATGAGATGCGCTCTACTGAACTCAGAAAAATCTTATATATCTGTGGTGTCACATCAAGCACAGCAACAGCATTGTAACAGATAATGAAGGGTTAATTTCTTCACTTGTGGTAGACCTCTGACCCAGTGGCACACTGTAGTGTTGGCATGTGATTAATATGAGTTACTCAGCCATGGACAGAAACATCTGCCCTAGCCGTCTGCGTCACGATTTGAGTTAATACAGCCATATGGAGACCCAGCTCAATGCTGGGCTCCTAAACTGCAGAACAGGTTACCAATTTAAATCGTAAATCTCACCCCAGAGACAGAGTTGATCAGGAAATTAAAAATTCAGTGGGAAAAACAAGATAGCAGGCCCACTCCGCCTTCCCATGTGTCTCAGAGCACACATGGGCTCATAATAGCTGGGCTGAAATTTAGTCCATTTCCCTTCCAGGCTAGTCAAATGTTGAGTTTTAATGACAGCGATTAGCCTCGCTGATAAATGCTACAGCCTCACAGAGTAGATTGGGCATTTTCTTCCTTATCTTTCTTTGGTTGTCACGCAATGGACTCAGACCCAAATTCCAAGGCCATGACCCTTCCAGTGTTGTGTCATACAAAGAAGCAATTTTGTTCACTCTGTGACCTTGGTGGCGGCTTTTCATCCCTACTTTTCTTTGTCCAAAACCATTTGCCATGACATGCAACTGGATGTTTAAAAAGAATATGCATACTTTAATGCTAATCTGTTAAAAGGCCACAGCATGAGCAGCATGTACAAGCATGAAAAGCAATACTCAGGAAAATGTGAGGAATTTTCACAGCTACAAGGTAGAGGGTGTTGGTAGAAATAAACAGGAGCTGGATAATCAAATAATGTTTTTCAGTGTTAAGGTGCTTATTGGAATGTAAAATCACCAAACTATATACATGCTGAAAGGCCTAAACCTAACTATCATCATTTTAATTCTTCCAAAAGATGTGTTCTGACAACCACTGCTGTGCAAGTTCACACATAAAAAGAGCTTGCTTAAAGTTTAGTTCATGAAGATAAAAAGGAACTCGTTCACTTGCATACCTAATACCATAGTCCAAAGAAATGAGAAAGTTCATCCGCAAATCATAAATTGTTTTTCATCTCATGAAACCCACTCTGTCGCCAGATGACGTTACAGACAAGTTAATATATATGATTTAAAGTTTTGTTAAAACGGACATTCTTTACCTCGTTAGAACAGATAGAAACTTGGCTAAACGGACATGGCAACCATTTTTACTGAAGCCAAACACATTTTAAACAGATCAGCATGTCAACAAAACACAGAAACTATAAATGACCACTAAGCCTTTTACCGGGCGATCATGCCACTTCATGCTAACAACACAAGCCCGGACTCCATAGATTCCAATGGTATATTTCTTTTCTTTCTATGACCTACACTCACTGAAAGCAGCCGAAGAAAAGAGCAAAAAATAAAGTTCAGTTAAAGAGTGGCATACATAAGTTATGTCTTACCTCTGAAGTTTTATTTTAGTCCATAACTCTGGTCCAGACGCATATCCAATGTCTCTGTGTCACTTTGAAACAACTCCAAGGTGCATACCACCACCCACTGGTGTTCTGTTCTCATTTACAGGCGGTCCCAACTAAAACCATCTAACTTTGCTCTGCTTAACTTTATTAAAATAAAAAGTGGCAAGAGATAATGTTGAGATGTTTTGCTATAAATTACTAGAGGTTTTGGGCTACAAGTGAATGATTTAATAGGAAAGATTCACTCAAAAGTGTAAGTCTTTTATTTTACAGTTCTGTAAAACATGAGCATCGATCAGTCCTGCAAGCGATCAGTGCAGTTCACTGTTAATCCATAACATGAGCACTTTCAATGAAAGATCTAACGAACAAACACAGCACTAAGACCACTTTGCTTTAGTTTTTTTAGCTGTGATAACCTCATGAACTTGAGGGGACAAACTGTTCATACCACAGAGTGCTCCCTTTGATCAGACCAGAAACCTGCATGCCACAATAAGTGTGTGTGAATGGGTGAATGAAAGTATAATTGTAAAGCACTTTTTTGCTAAGGTACAGAAGGGCAATGAAAGTGCAGTCCATTAAGCATTCTTAGAGCATTAGGAAGACTGCACTGTTTAATCATGCAGCTAAAAAATCCACCAGAAATGTGGTTGCACTGCAGTGCAGTGCGGTGCAGTGCAAACTATCAAACATATACAGGTTGTTGGTTTGAATATGGTGACCACTTGTGATATTCCATTTTCCCATTGAATCCATGCTGCCAACTTGTTGCTAGTGGTGTAATGGTGTGGGTAATGTTTGGTTAACACACTACTTTATTCTTAATACCAATCAATCATGGTGTGAATGCTGCAGAGTGTTGCTGTTTTCATCCCTTTATTTATACAGTTCCAAAGTCACAAGATGTAAATCCAGTACAACATGTGATGTGGTAGAACAGGAGATTGACAGCATGAATGTGCATCTGACAAATCTGTAAAAATGATGTGACGTAGTCATGTCGACATTGAGCAAGTGTTGGTAATGTGTCCCTGATAACTGGCCCAGTGACTATACGATCACTATAATGAGCAGCACATTTAATTTAATCTTACCCAGCTCTTTTTATTTGTATTCAAACATATTTATACCTAAATATCTGTTCCAGTTCCTAATTAAGAAGTGTCCAGTGTAGTGAAATAGCTAACGCTGACAGGTGGTAGTTGTTAGCAGGTATGTCAGGTATCAGAGGTTACTGTATAGTAAGCTATCAGGGGTGAGTATGAGCTTCGGGGCTCAGTCCTACAGCAGTACCTGTCGGCCAAACAGCTGCTAATGCTGACTGACAGCTGAGCCTTAACACCTGAAGCTGAGATGGTGCAAGTGAAGCATGACCAGCACCACTCCTTAGGATGGGCTTCGGCCCTGTCCCAATTCACCCCCGTAGCCCAAAAACAAAGGGGACGGAAATTCATGAATGCTTTACGAACGGAGGAAGTGAATAGACATGGCGACCGCTGCGTGTAAATTGCTCATAAATGTGGGTATGAAATCTTGGAAAATAACCACAACATTTCTTTTTTTAATCCAGCGCAATATCTTATTTTAATCCAGCAGCAACTGAAAATGCAATTGAATAGCATGAGTTTCAGGAAAATCACTATTCACTGCGTCAAAACAAGCATGCTAACAGTCTGACGGGGGTTTCGAGTAACGTTCATTACGCCTATTAACTGTATATGAAGTTTGAAAAAAACGTCCCTGCTCATATTATAATGTTTTCAGTGCGGGGCAGAAGTTTCTATGGAAAGGACCAAATAACAGCTGTGCTGATTGGCTGATTGACTGATGGTGCTGATTGACTGTGTATTGATCAATAGATCAATTTGTCCTACCTGTCAGGTGTGTCACTGTTATAATGTTGGTTGGCTGCTGATGATGTAGCGAGTGGTGTCCTATTCCTAGGGAACGGTTTTCTAGCCCTGCTCCTTGTGGCTCCGTTTGGAGAGGTGTAGGACCAGAGAGAGGAATTGGGACAGGGTATTCATATCCTTATCTGAAATACCCATCACACTTATATTCCATTGTACCTTCATTTTGTACCCACAGAACTTTTGGAAATGTTCCACATTGAAAAAAGGAACATCCAAGCAACACTGACAGTCAGCATGCAGGGATGGTGCTGCTGGTGCAGCGAGTCTTGGCAATGCCCCTCTGAAGAAGTGCCCTGAACAAGTGGTAGTGATTATAGCTAGTTATCGCTCATTTAAAAAAGATTAATGTCTTGGCCCAAAATATTGTGGCGAGGCTGTGTTGCACTTTGATTTTGTAAGTGTGTGTAATTAAGTCTATTGGAGACTTGCATACATGAAAGCACAATGAAAAAAGAGAAACCATAAAATCTTTCCATATGGACGTTTTGAATGAATTGACAGGGGTTTGAAATCTGTCCAATATAGAAAACAGTTTAAGTATACATTCCTTACTCTGTTTCTGAAGAGGGGCAGGAGGGCCTGGCATCGAACTTGTCTATCAGTCAGTCACAGACTCATCGCGGCAGTCAGCCTTGTTATTGACCCTGTCTCTACAGTGAGGGGATGACGCCTTGCTGGCCACATTAAATGTAATTGAAGTGTAATGCTTTGCACAAACAGTGAGACAGCTTCCCTTCTTTAAAGGATTAACAATCCATGTCCTCGGGGTGGTTCTTTCACGTTCTTCACACCTCCTCTTGCCACTGGCTTGCTCTGTCGTGCTCTCTGTTGATCGAACAAATACTCTAAGAGGGGTAATGAAAACAGCTTGTTCAAATAGCACCACAGAAACCTATCAACAGGTCAAGTTGACAGACACACAAAAATGCACTGCTGTCCTTTAAAGCTCTAAGATATATCCAGCTACTTTGTGTACAATCCTGTTTAAGGGATCCAGCAGGCTGGCTGAAACTGTACTTTTGTGTATCTTTTGCCTTTTCGTGACGGGCTCAATTGAATTTACTCCCTAATGCTTTGATAGATAAGCACCCCACTCATTAGCATGGATCCAAGGGCTCTGGAAGGAATGAAGCAATCAAACAGTAATTCCACACACAAACACGGCCATAAATCACTTGCTCCCACACACTGAGAGCATCGGCACGGTGACCGCCCAACAAATACCAACCCACAACCAGCCAAGCAGGCGAAACGACCTTTCTCAACTTCACATGTCTCCCAATGACATGCAACTTCCAGTCAGCACTAAGGAGACTGGAGGACAAAAAAAAGTGGGTATATAGTTTGGTGTTGATTTGCTTAACAGGTTGAAAAACACTTTATCAATTACAATACACTAGAACTCAACTTAAATGGTGGAGAAGGCAAGGACACATATTGGGATGAGGTGGGAGTACCTTCACCTTAGGACAGAAGATCATTTTGAAAGGGAGTAGCAATGGAAAAGGCCCCGTCAGCCCAGGTCCGGTGCTATGGAGGAGATATGGTGAGAGCCTGGCCTCATTGACCTGAGGAATCGACCAATCAAGAGCTTTGGAGAGTAACTTAAAACAAATTTTACAAGTTTAGAAAATCATGGGCAAATTGTCTGTGTTATGGAATGTCTCAGATTGATTTTTTTTTTTTTTTATTTAAAGTGACATGTCGCAAATGGTATTGAGATTTCATCGGAGCAAGCTCACCAAGTGAATATCAACTTGCAAGATGGCTGCTAGAATTAAGCAGTGTAGTTTGTGTCAGCCGTGTGCAGTAACCTCTCCATGAACCACGCAAACCTTAATATGCGGTCTGAAACTTCTCAAACTTACTTCAGATCTTGCACAGAGCCCCACACCGTCATTAACAGAAAATATATTCATATAATAATAACAAAACAGAACTAAAAGGCTTGGGTGCAATGATAAATGGTACCGAAATATGTAACATACTGATCACACATTTGTCCCCGGAATGTGCAATCACATGCATGATAGCTACACAGTCAGTTCCACCTATGCAGTAATGTATCGACATCAGTTATTCAAAGACAAAGTGTTCGGATTTCAGTGCAGTGTACAACACGTTCCCACCTGCTGTGCAATGCAGAGAGATAAAATGTGACGTCTCCAGAGGCCAGTGTAAATCAAGGTAGCATAAATAAACTGAATTATTTGACTCTTTTCAACTTGATCAAAGGCAGATGAGGCCGTCATCGCCCCTTCATCTTCCCCACAGAATGTCACAATGTCTTGTTATCTCTGTGATGTACCCTTTTCCACAGTTTTTATTGTAGCGTGGCCTACTTTGACCCTACTCTCCTTTCGGATTCAAATATTCACATGCTGCGTATCATCTGAGGAGGCTAATGATTGAAGCTCAGTGCTGAAAAACCATGATCCATTTGTACCACAGGGTATGTGGAAACAGATGAATTCATTTATAAAGTAATCTTAGCTCTGAGCACTGCAGTTCTAGTGTGTTCTAGTAACATTACAGTATACTTTTTTTAGCTTGGGTAAAATGACAGGGTAGGTACAGTATATGTGCTATTCTAAGAGCAAATTGAACACAAAACTTTTCTAATCTCCAAAACACTCAACACTCAAATACTCAGCATTGTATACTATGAGGCTCATACACTCATTCCCACACGTATTCATACAACACTTCTATAGCACTTTTCTATCACTCATCCCCAATTTGGGGTTAATTGTGTGGTCCAAGGTCACTTGGAGATTGCAGAGTGGAGGAGCTGGATCACAATACCAACCTTTTGATCGGTAAATGGCCCACTCTACCCCCTAAGCCACGGATCAATAGTACATTGTATTTGTATTATGTATTAGTAGATGATTTAGAAAATTATTTCCTGGGAGCAGGTCATCACAAAATATCGAATCAGTTTAGAGATAAAAAGAGAGGTTTTAATATAGAAATAATTAAAAAGAATAATAACACTAGGGCACAGGACTAGAATTTGAAATGTGTATTTATAATTTCAGTGTCTTAAAGGTTTTGTCACAACTGTGTTAAAAACGAGTCAAGTCAGTGGAATTGCTCTGATTCTGATCACTTGCAGGGTTGAAGTGAATCAATACAATTAAATTTGCACCGGTGGTCAGTTGCAAACCATCCAGACCAGTGGTCACAGACCTTTTCGAGCCCAAGATCACTTTTTAATTCCAAACGTAAACTGAGATCTACCACCCTGATATATTCCCATAAATAGCACTTTGGAGGTTCATATTTATTATGTTTGCAATTTCTGTTAAAGGCTCAATGTACAAGCATAAATATACACAAAGAAAGGCAGTTATGCATCTTTGTCTATTCAATGCGCAATATTCACATCAATATCAATTCATATTTACAGAATCTGTTCCATGCACTACTTTTATACAAGGAAATAGGCATATTTACGGCCATATACAAGGCAAAGCCTTTGTAAAAACATTGTGCTGCAGTAGCAGAACTCTGCAGAACATATTGTTGAACTGAGAAGCTAAATATTGAACAGTTGCTGATATTAATGTGAATATTGTGCATTGAATAGATAAAGTTGCACAACTGCCTTCTTTTGTGTATATTTGTGCTCGTACATTGAGCCTTTTACAGAAATTGTCAAAATAATGAACATGACCCTCCTAAGTGTTTTTTTTGGAAGATATCGGGGTGGTAGATCTTGGCTTACGTTTGGAATTAAAAAGTGATCCTGGGCTTGAAAAGGCTGGTGACCTTATACAGCTTCATCTCACAGGTTTCAAGCCCCAGATTTTAGCATCACTGCTTGCATCGCTAATATAAAATGTACCCCTGTAGCTCTGGAACGGCTGTAGCTCAGAAGGTAGAGCAATGACATCTATCATTTAGAGAGGTTGTTGGTTCACACCATTGAACTGTGCATAGGCAAGATTCCAATGAAATGCTTGAGAGGATATACCATTGACGTGAGAATGTAAACAGGTGCTGGTTGACTGTGTGTACATGTAAAGAGCATTGAGTGGTTGGTAAAACTAGTAAGGCATTATATAAATGCAGGCTATTTCCCTTTTAATGTGAAGTAGAAAAAAGTAACATTCCCGCCTGGGACAGGCTGTATACAAGGAGCTATTGTGTTACCACGCTTGTCACAAGGAGGAGTGAATTAATCTTCACTCAGCACACTGTTAAGCATACTGTAAATCTGTATGCAGCAGGTCAGTAATAAGATTACAACTGCCCACAACTTTGCTCTGGAAACTTGGCTTTTTTTACTTTTACTATACGAATGTGTATACAAACAGTTTTTTTGTTTTTTGTTTAACACTTTTTGTCCCCAGAGAAACTGGCATTGATCGCTGTCTCTATTCAGAGAGGAAAACACTAAGCTTCCTGAGGAGCCTCCTCAATTATTCTTCTTTTCCCAAAGGAGTGAGAGAAGTGACACTGGGCAGCTCAGTGTCAGTCTGTTTGTGTTTAACAGTGGTAGTGAAATCTGTTCAAGATGACTTTCTAGGTTAAGGGACAGAAGAATTTGCTGGAGAGGAAAGTCATAAATGAGGGCAAAGGGCAGACTTTGATGAAGGATGCAGGCCATCCCTGGGCTGTGGTTTGATGGCTCTGTCCAGGTGTGAGGACGAATGGTGATGACAGGGCTGGTCAGAGTTATTTCTCCTGCTTGATGTGTGCATGTGGTGGCTAAGGTAGCATATGGATGCTCATGTATCTGGGAGAGGGAGTTGGGACCCAGCATGCTTGATCACTTCACAGACTGCTCTTTGAGAAAAGAGGGACCAGCTGAAAGCTTTTAGTCACACAGAGCACAAAGTGACCCGACACTTGCAGGTTATGGGAAAGAAGGTAAAAAGCAGAGCAGGTTCAAGACACAACAGAGGCATTTGTCTGAGGATGTTGACTATTGCAGTTAAGGTCATAACACTAGAAAGAACATAACAAAATAGCATTGGAGTTTCCCTGAGGGACAAAATCATATCTCAATAGGCAACTATGGGGATTTTCCATGACTACGAGCAGATATACTGTTGAGGCAAAGGGAGTGAAAGGGAGTAAGGTTCTGCAAATCATGGAAATAAAGAGTGTACACTCCAAGGTTACCCAACTGAGTGAGCACTGAACAGATCACAGCAGCTGGGTGGAGGAGGATTAGGATAAAAAAAACGATTGAAAAAGATGGGAGGAGAGAGAGTGAGAGAGGTGAGTTGAACAACAGTGTGTTCCTACTTTCCTCCGGCCTCCTGTTCTGCACTGTCAACCAGCAGGAATTCATGGAGGATGAAGATGCAGGGGGTGGCTGCATTGAAAAAAATAAACAGGGAAAATGGTGCGCTGACAGTGACAGGAGAGTCAAATGATTTGTTATTTGTTTGGCATGGTTGCAACAAAAATAAATGTTTATGGGGGTTCTTTTAAACTGATTATAAACATGATGCATCATCCTTCATGCAGCATGTGGTGGATAAAGATACGCCTACACACTTCCTGTTGAAGCAGAAAACTCGCAAGCCATCCCACTGTTTTAACACAATTGATTACCAGTGAGGCCCAGAGAAGAAATATCACAAACACTTCAAAATACTTAATCTGGCTTCTTTTTTGTCAAAGATATCAAATACAATCGGATCAGCACCATGGCTCCTCTTTCACAGTTATTATGAACCTTGAACACCAGTGGTGTAGTGCAGGGTATGTGCAGGTATACGACGTATACGGAGCAGCTTGATTGAATTCAAGGTGACTGTTGGCCATGGCAGCTGTAAGGACTCTACTCAGTTCCATAGTTGTGATAAAACTTTAGGTGTTTGAAAAAAAAGCTTTGGCTACATTTCAACAAAAAAATCCACCAAACTTGTCAAAGGCCATTCAGCAATCTCAAGATACTTGCCAAAAATCCAGAGACGATCAGCAAGACCATACAGCAGCATTACTGGCCTGACCAGACACACCATGTTTGCCTGCCAGCTTCGCCTTAAGTGCATTTCCCTATTAACAGCATAAACACCTTTCCATAAAGCTGTTCAGATAAAGATTGTCGGTCAATACCAGGAAAAGGAAGACTCGTCCTAATGACCAGACAGAGCAGTCATTAGACCTATTGTCACACTGTTTTGTTTTGATTTTTATGTCAGAAACACGGTTCAAAACAAAACAATTACCAATCATAGTATACAATATTTAATTTGACAAGGACAAAGCTATAGCTCAAAGGGATGAGGATTACATTTGGGGAGTGAAACCAAACTTCATGGCTCCAACATCCAAGTACATAGGAAGCATAGGCATACATTGTTCTGATAGTGCTCAAATAAAACTCATTTGTATATAACTGTCCATATGGATTTTCACGCATGCAGCTCCCCAGTACAGTTGCTCAAGGGTCTATGTCACTCTTAATCGGAAGATGACAAATATAGATTAGAGAAAAATGTTTTCTTGTTAATAAAAATACATTGATCTCCCTTAAATTCTCAAATTCAGTGGTATTGCACTTTAAGGAGGAGGCTTTCTCCAGAGAATGGCTCTCGAGCCCTTGCTTCATCTCCTAGACCCAGACCGGCAGCTGCCACCTTGGCCACTTACTAAAGCTGAATGCTGACTATGCTTCATTTATTCTGTTTTCTCTTTGTCTTTAACGTCCTCACTCCCTTTCCACCCCACTTATTTGTGCACCTTCACCCTGTGTTTATTCCCCAGTCATGGCAGCTCTGGTTGGGAACAGGTTTTGGTAAACACATGGTGATGTCCAGTTCAATTTTTCATCTCAATGAGTGCTGGCACACTGGACGCTTTCCTTTACTGCACCACTGAGCTCTTGTAGCAAAAAAGATTAGCTATGGCTGAGGCTCTCTACCTTTCCCTCACATTTGTTCTTTACGTCTCTGTAGTCTCCATAACCTTTCTAAAAGTAATTCCTGAAAGGACAGAGCAGAAACAATTTATTACTTCATAAGTGTGTGTGCACAAACACACACATGTGTATTAGCATGTTTGCATGTCTCTTAAATAAGCATATTTCATATGTATTAATAGTTGCCTACTTGTGTGTGTGTGTGTACCTCCAAGTTCATGTTTTTATGTACACTTTGCTCATGAGACCTAGGTGCATGTGCATTCTTCACTTGTATATTGTTACGGCTATCTGTCATTTCGTCTCCTCTCCTTGTAATAACCCTTACTTGCTTGCTGTGTTTTGGGATATGCAAATTAAGATGTCTGGTCCCTCATCTCCGATTGGTTCGCACCGTAGAGGTGTGCCCAGCCCTCAGTTCCTACCTCTTGTCTGGCCAGCCTCGGCTTGTGATTGGAGCAGTCCCAGTGCAGCGCCCCAATCAACAACCACCACATGGACGGCACCTTCAAAAGCCTGTGAAGCTCATCAGTCCTGGCAGCTGATTGTTCAGGCCGTGCCTTTAGGCAACAACGTTACAATTGAGGCACTTGTTATTGTAGAAATGGGCCAGATAGTAATTACTGATTTACACAGACAGGCACACATACACACAAAAACTAACATAAAGTTAGGAGTGCTGTTTCTGACAGTAGTTGGGGTTCAATAGATTAGTAAAGAGTGAAGTTTGTTTGTTCCATTTCTAGTTTTCATGGAGGTAAAAAATATAGCTTGCATTTTAGAGTCCTCTTTTGTTCATATTCCTTTTTTGATTTTAGCAGCACCCACTTGCCCTTTGTCTCCAGATTTACCTCACCTCCTTTTGTCGAAAAAGTAATTGAAAATTATTTTTGATAAATAACTTTTGGCATTTTTACCAAAAACAACTGGTTTATGTTATTACTATTCGACCAGACTTTAGTGGAGGTTTGTTCATTTGGGATGCTCTGTGTGCAAGCAAACAGCATCTGTTACAACATACTGTTTCTGATGGAACTGTGGGAAAAATGTAAATGATAGATTGGACAAGATTTAATTTGTTAATTTTTGAAGGGCAACACTTGAACAGACTTAAGTCTACAAATAATGAATGGTTTAAGTGTGTGTGCCAAACATAATATAACATATTCTTCCAAAGAGCTCCATTGTTGTTCATAAACTATTAAACCTCATCCATGAACCACACTGAAGCACTGGGGACATGTTCCTTGATTATAATGAACATTGGCACCGTAGTTTATTTTTAACCAATTGCACACTGTCCCTCTGGAAATTCTAATGACATCACCAAATGACCATTGTTTCATGGATTAAAATAGTCTCAAACAAATGTTCTTTGTACTTGTATTTGCTAAAGATGTCGACACTCAGCTGTTGTAGGGGAATACTTTCTGCATTTAAAAGGTTACCCTTTTGTGTGACCTGTTTTAAAAGAAGTCTTCAGTGTAAATGAAGGACAGAATTGTTTGTCTTTCAAATTTTTGTTTTCAGGAAGGAAAATAAGGAGTAATGATAGCATGGTAATTTAATGACTCATTAAATGCACTAAACAGAGAAAGATATAAAAAGGATACTGTTGCTATGGAAGTCATCCTGAATACTAGTTCCCAAGATGTCCAGCCCCTTTGGCCCCAATGACTTCAGACCAGTGGCCGGCTTGTCTTGGACAACAGGTTAAACCTTCTCTACCAGTTCCATGGTCGGTTTGCTTACCTATGTTAACCTCCTGGTTCAGTGTGCTTATTCTCACCTGACTGGTAGTTGTGGCATTCTTTTCATACTTTCCAGTCCTTTAAATATCCTTTAAGTACTTCTGTTGAGAAGCTGCTGAGAATGGGCGTCAGAGGGGCCACTGTCTCATGAATCTTAGATTATCTGTTGGATAAGAGCTCCATGTCTGCTGTGGTGGTTAGTAACATAGGAGCACCACGGGGGGAAAGTCCTTTCTCCATTTCTGTTCACTCTGTACACCTCAGGTTACCAGTATGACTCTGAGCCATGAAACATGAAGACGCTCTCTGCAGCAGTGTGTTAGAGATGACTTTAATAGGATGAGAATGGCAACCAAGCCCATTCTCATAATGGATGAGGAGATTGGAGTTGTGGAGCACTACAAATACTTTGGTGTCCATTTGAACATTAGACTGGACCTTGAGGGCCCAAACTGACACTAACTACGAGAAGGGGAGGAGCAGACTTGCAAGTGCCATCAACTGTGCTGTGGTCTGCTAGCGGAGCAGCACCTATGCCAGAGATACCACAAGATGAACAACTCATTCACAAGGCTGGAACCATCACTGGTCAGAACATGATGACATTTAGTCAGTGAGGTCACTGAATAAACGGCTCTCCATCATGGAAAATCCATCCCAGAGTGAACAAGCTCATTTTCTAACAGACTCACTCAACTCAACTCTAACAAAGATTCAGGAACTTTTCCTTTACTGTAGAACAGCTCATCTTTCTCAATTATGTGCAGCATTCCCCACAGTTAACAATCAATAATTCAATCTATGGCAGTTGCAGGGCGCGCATTGCACAAAGGTCTGTCTTTCCCCCACAACAGATTCCAAGTGCCAGGTACAAAGACTGAAGAGTGAAAGGGAAGTTCTCACGTGAGAGAGGAATCTGAATTGCAGGCCACTTCGGGCCACGTGCACAACTGCAGCTGAAAACTATGACATCTGACAGTCAGTGCAGAAAACAAAAGCTTTATGGACCATGGAGCGAGCGTGCAAGACAGCACATGACAAATAGTGCTGCACACAGCTATACAATCCAGCAACATAGCAAAACACTCACTCAAAGTAAAACATGAAATTAATAACAGAATAGTGAAGGGTTTCTCTGTACTTCAGCATTCTTTTTTTTTTTTAGATCTTTTCTAGTTTGAATGACCACTTACAGCGCTTTACAGTTTATTGCCATTCACCCATTCACACAAACATTCATACAGGGCATACATCTATGGGCAGCACTTTATCTATGAGGACGGTCAGGGGGAAATTCGGTGTTCCGTATTTTGCCAAAGGACACTTGGCATGCAGAGGGGGAAGACTGGGATCGAACCGCCGACCTACTGGTTAGAGGACGACCAGCCCTCAGCCACAACCCCCCATTCATATAAAGATACATCACCAAAAAAACTATAAGAGGTGAGGTCAAAATGTTCAAATGTTTTATCATTAGACCCAGTGTTTCTGAGTACATCTTTCCTATTTTCATTTAGGTTTTTGTGTCTCTGCCAAAAGCCCATTTGATTAAAAATGCTGAAACTATGATACTTCTTCGAGACTGGGTTGGCCAACAAGATAACTTATATAAAAAAACTAAATCTTTCAGATACTCCCACAACTCAACAAATGCAGCTTGCTTGTTTTTTTTCTCAAGCTTTTCTGTCAGGGGGAACTGACCATTTAAAAAGCTGCGTGGGTGAGATGCTGTATACTGGCCTGATTCTGTCTATTACGATATACAGTTAAACTACCTGTGCTGAGGATAAATGCCTCAGTACTCTGTATATAAATGCAGTATATGGGCTGGCTGGTATTTCCCAGCAGGCGAGTTGGTCAGCTTGACCTCTGTTAAAGCTTCCGTTTCTGTCACCAGGAGCCTGACGGAAATAAATTGGCTCTGGTCTCTATGGAGGACTTTGCTGTTGCTGCAGACCTGAGGCCTTATTGGTAGAGCAGCAGTCTCACGAGGGCAGGTCTTTGTGTGTACGCATGTGCCTATGTGTGTGCGTAACCCTGACCCCAGAAAAAAGGTTTATGTGAATGGCTGTGACCTGAGAGACTGCCCCAGAGTGTAGCAGTGTGTGTGTGTGAGTTGATGTTTGTGTGTAACCCTAACCTCAGTGAAAGGAGAATCTGAAAACCTGAGAACCTGAGAATGATCATGACCTCTATATCTAAAGTACGCTAGCATGTGTGTGTGTGTGTGTGTGTGTGTGTGTGTGTGTGTGTGTGTGTGTGTGTGTGTGTGTGTGTGTGTGTGTGTGTGTGTGTGTGTGTGTGTGTGTGTGTGTGAGAGAAGAGGAGAGCATGTGTGTACTTGACCTTGCTTTCTGTGGGAGTGAAGAAGGTGGAATATCCTGTCCCCAAATACTGAAAACATGTTGGAAGAAGACTAAGGCTGTGTCCCAGTTCCACAAACTAATCTTTATGGTATGCTGTTTATGCAATTAAAATGCAGAAAACTACGCTAGTTTAAAGTGGATCTTTACCAATTTCACACCTGAAAGTGTGTTTACAGGTCTTGGAGAGTGCTGCTGCATATATGAGAAATGCTGTGACTCCTGACGAGTCAGTGACAGTTGGAGCCAAAGCTGATAGGTTTGAGTTTCTGATCACACAGATGTTTGTTCATGTTTCTGATAAGTTTGGTTTTAATTCGTTATTTGATGCTATAGAAAGAAACCGACATAAGATTGGCTGAGCTTGTTTTTCAGCGGGACCTTGATACCATGGCTACACTCCACGTGAATTACTTTGCAGACCAGGAATGTCATGATACCCAAAATGTTATCGTCGATACCGATGCTATGATAGCTCCACATTCTCGATACCCAATTCGATACCACGGCAAAAAACTAAACAAAACAATAAATCCCATTTACCCAACAACACACTCCTTTATGAAAACATTTGACAATACAAAAAACAACATTGGTTATGTAGCCTTCAACTTCCATCCTTTTGATTCATGAAAAGTCAACACATTGAACCAAAGTGGAGGACTGCTCCACTGACTGACTATCCAACTAAATACAACTTAAAACAACATTTAAGTGCATTTAAACCACTTCCAGTTTTCCACAAACATAATCGTTTCATATCGTGTCAAGCTCTTACCTCCAGGGAAAGTCACTGGAAGTAGAAAACAATTGTAGTAATTGGGCAGAGAAACCAAGGCACACAAAAGAGCAAGAAACCTTTTCTCCTAGAAATTAAACTTATAAACAACTAAATTGAAAATACAAATAGATCTTCTCAGAAACCTAATTGCTGGCTGGATCATGTTCAGAGGTAACATAGTTTTTTTTAATTAATGAAGCGTTAGATTTACTAATGGCAATTATAAGGGTGGATGGGAGCCATACAAGGCACACAACTGTCTCACCCAAGTGGTATCTGTGGTTTGTTAACATAAGAAGTTTGCTAGGGTTTTTAGGTAAATATAATAAAAGCTGTTATATCTGACCACAATCCTTCCCTAAATATGTCAACAAAAGCCATGACAAGTAGATGGTATACCACAAGGTCAGGTATTTTAATAAGAAATAAATGTGTGCCTGTGAACATTCACTATCAATGTATTTGTGACTTTCCAAATATGATCATTAACAACATATCCACATTACATTAATTAAATATTATGATTTGATATTATAATCACAATTTTAATAATAATTTAATAGCATCTTACTATCTACAATGTTTTGTTTTTTTCCGTTGCAGTTTGTTGTATAGAAACTCAATTATAATTTAGGAGATAGAGTTGGAGCAAGAGGAGAAAAATACAGACACAGCAAATAAACATTTGAAAAGCTTCAGATTTCCTCCATCTATACTTTCAATTTCTGGGAACCACGGATGACCAACCTCCAATCATTTGGCCAGGAAATAAAACCAAGCTAATTAGAAGGATCTGCTTGGGGGGGGGTAATTAACATAAAATCAAACTACATTATGCATAGTTAAATGAAAGAGTCCAATAAAATCCTCAGAGGGCTGCACAAAGTTGTGCAGGATGAGAGGCCGCTGATCTTCCTTGTCTTTGTTCAGCAGTTAAAAGTCAGGATGCTGGGGTACATTTCAACAGAGACGGGAGGCTGGGAGGTTGAGACATGCCGAGTGCCAACTGTAGACTTCAGCCATGTGACTGGAATGTAAATGAGCCAAATGTGATTCACCTCATCCTTACCCCATCTGGCAATAGTCTGGGTATGAGAGACAAAAGCTAGAGAGAAAACACTGACAGTGTGTGTGTGTGTGTGTGTGTGTGTGTGTGTGTGTGTGTGTGTGTGTGTGTGTGTGTGTGTGTGTGTGTGTGTGTGTCTGTCTGTCTGTCTGTCTGTCTGTCTGTCTGTCTGTCTGTCTGTCTGTCTGTCTGTCTGTCTGTCTGTCTGTCTGTCTGTCTGTCTGTCTGTCTGTCTGTCTGTCTGTCTGTCTGTCTGTCTGTCTGTCTGTCTGTCTGTCTGTCTGTCTGTCTGTCTGTCTGTCTGTCTGTCCGGGGGTAACAGTTCACAAGCTTGTCAGGAAAGTTTCAAATAGTGATTTGTTCTGTGGGAGCAGCAGTTTGATCGTAACTTTTGCAATGCCTCATTACAATTATGTGATCTCGCAGTGAGTCTGCGTATGGGTGCTAGTCTATAATGTGTGGGTGCACTGGTGTGTGTCCTGTTTCCATGGTGTTCATGCTTGTATATGCATAGGCTATTTATCAGATAGACAGTCATGGGGCAGATGGTGAAGCGCTACAGTGCGTCTCTCTCTAGTCATCACATGTTAGACTGCTGTGACTATAGTGCAGTGCTGTGTGGGGTCAGTTGCTGTTCAGTGTAGCTAAACCAAACCAAGTCAGCCATTTCATTTAATGAAATACACCATCAAATGAAATTGAATTGAAACTTATACTCCTGACTAATTGTATTATTATCTCTTTATTGCAGTTATCCTGGTGGACATAGACTCTTATAATAAAACTAGAATGGGATTCAATAGAGTGCATACCTCCAGCGAGGCCAAACAGTCCCCTAGGAAACCGTATTTACATTAACTAGATCTGGATCTGTATTTGGATCTGCACCAAATTGCACACCCTCAGAAATATCGTCCAAAGATGCCTGATTTTTGTTTTCTATCCATGAGTGACCCCTGGATTATTCTCTGGAACATCAAAACAATTTGAATGAATCCACACCAAAGTGAAATGGATTCTTCCCTGGCCAATACCACATCCTTCCACCAAGTTCTGTCCTAATTTGTTTAATTCTGCCTACAAACAAACAAACCTAGCAACAAAGAAACGGACAGGGGTGAAAACATAATCCTTTTGGTGGTGGTAATACATCAAAGGTCCATCACACTCAGCTAAAGTTACAAGAAATGACACCAAACCTTTTACTTTTGTGCCCAGGTAAGAACAGTGAATAAAAATGAGTTCAGAATCAAGCACTTCACAGGTATGATGGGTTGATCAAATTGAATACAATCCTAAATTTAACCCGTCAGAAACAATTAAAACATATCTAAAATATTGATATACTGTGTTATTAC
This sequence comes from Hippoglossus stenolepis, assembly GCF_022539355.2. Taxonomy (NCBI): domain Eukaryota; kingdom Metazoa; phylum Chordata; class Actinopteri; order Pleuronectiformes; family Pleuronectidae; genus Hippoglossus; species Hippoglossus stenolepis. The sequence continues at coordinate 23,344,848 of NC_061495.1, forward strand.
ACTACTGGTTGGTTTGGTATACTTTAAAACAACACATCACATTTACTAATAACAGTTTTGATATGACGCTAGTCACTGTTTTGAATGAAATAGAATAGTGCATGGAAATACTCATGCAAAATAACACCGAACTGAACCTATTTCCCGATCAAACTGACGGCATGGGTATAATTCACAACATGTCTTATTGTAAAATGAAATGTTAGTTAAAGTTAAAGTGATTTTTATTTAAAAAAAATCATTTAATTAATTTGAATGATTTATTTCATTAGTTTGTCTTCTCACATACAAAGTAAAGCTTGTGTGTGTAGTTAGTTAGAAAGAGAAAGGAAATCAGGGTTGGGAGCTTAGTTCTGTTTCGTCCTGTTCTCTCTGGTCACCTATACTTTGCTGTAATTAATTCAAGTTCTTGAGTTTACATCTTTTTGTTCCCATTGTCAAACGACAGAAAAAGCTGCTGAGCTGCAGATGACATCTGGACGATTAGACATCGGAACTTCACGTTCAAGAACAGATAAAAACAATTCTTTACCACATGAAGATAACCCGTAATTGCATATAAATGCATGTGAATCATGCAAGAGATATAAATTGTATTAGACATGTGGCTGCTGAAAAGTAGACGCTTCACTTCTGACACACTTTCAGTGGATATTGAAACTGCGACGGAGCTGAGACGTGTCAGCTGCTGAACCAAAGCCATAAAGCCTTTAAAGCGTTAAAGGATTTATGCACATGAGTAAAGGACATTAATAGATACAATATGTGGTTCTGTACAAGACTTTCTCTGCCAGATGTCAAGGCCTGACCTCTTATACCAAAGCAGACTTTCACAGGATGTTCGCTATAAAAAGCTTGAATGATATATTGATTTAGTTCAAAAGAATCTGTACTTCAGTGTGCGTGATAATTAACCCATAATTTTTTCATCCATTAAAATTGGACACTGAGGCCACTGCAGCATTGCTCTGCTGTATCCTGAGGTTTTATGATAATACTTAAAAGGAAACAGATGAACATAAACATGAGGTTAGAGCAGAAAACACTCAGTTAGTGAATCCTTTTGTAACGTTATTGGATGAGACAGGTTTTGTATTCTGACTTCAAATAAAATTAAAGCTTTAAGTGAACACGGTGGCAATACATGATGCTTATAAGACAAATTAGGAAGAGGTTAGTTTGTGCCAGCTCATTATGAGGTTTCAGGGTTAAATCATTAGTTTTAGTCCCCTGTTTTCTCAGTAAATGAGTTAATTTATCACTCAGACTTTATAAATAACAGGACACAAAATGGTTTCAGGCTTGTAATCTATTAACTATCAACCAGTGTGAGCCAGCATGCATCGTTATTTTCCTCTGCACAGCATCCACCTTGTGGCAGTGCTACTATAAGTCATACATGCCTTTTAATACATTTTACCGTTGACCTTTTTTGTGTCTCTTCACTGTACAGCCAATGAGATGACAGCTGTCTGGGATCAGTGGTGGAGGAAGTGATCAAACTAGTTTCTTAGGTAAAAGTACAAATTATTCGACAAAAGTGTACTCAAGTAAAAGTAAAAGAACATTTAAAACATTGACATTTTTACTTGAGTAAAAGTGAGTATTTCTTTTGAACCTCTTCAGTATTAAAAGTACTTATTAGTAAAAGTCCCTTATGGGTTTCAGCCTCCTCTGAATCCATTTCAGGTTTTTCTTCATGAGTGCTGCTGCTGCTGCATGTGTGCTTTCCTCTCTTTGAAGGGGGCAGGGTCTAATGTTATCTGCCTGCCCTGATTGGATCAGTGGACCAATCCCCCTTTTAATATTGATTTGGTCTCTTACAGGTTAAGTGGCATAGCTAATGGAAGTCATCTTTTTGAGGTTTCGGGGGATGCTGGAGCCAATGTTGGGCGAGAGGCGGAATGCACCCTGGACAGGTCGCCAGGGCCTCATATAGAGACAAACAACCATTCACATTCACACCAAAGGCCAATTTAGAGTTTCCAATTAAGAACAGGCAAACTCCACAGAGAAAAACCCAGGCCGAGCCAGTAACCCTCCTGGTGTGAGGCCACAGTGCTAACTACCAAACCACTGGGCCGCCCAACTTAAATAATAGTTAAATATATAAAAACACAAAATGAACGTGTATGCTGTACATCATAAAAATGCAGTGGAGTAAAAAGTACAGATATTCGTTTTTATATGTAGAGGAGTAAAAGTAAAAAGTACCTTTGAGTAAAGTACAGATACATGAAAAATGTACTTAGGTACAGTAACAAAGTAAATGTACTTTCTTACATCTCGCCACTGTATGTGATGATCCTGAAAGCTTATTTTATTATTGTCAATGTCACTCACAGAAGAGAAAAGAGGAATAGCCCTTGCTCACAGTGACTATAGGATGACATAGAAACTTGAGGTAAGACAGCAGCCATGTTCAACAGCAAGCTTCCAGCTGATGCTGCGTCACAGCCTCCGCTAAAAGAAGATGGTGATAAGCGCTTGTGTGTAACTGCATTCAAAGGGGAAGGAACAATTTAAGCAACATTTGTTACTGCAGCTGTGTAGTTGTCTGATGCAGGATCTTATTATTCACACGCTATTCTGCAATGAAGACAGCATCAATAAATAAATGATGTGATTCAAAGAAAATTCAGTCCTCTTCAAAACAGGAAGCAATTTCCCAGGATTTCACTCTTTCATAGCAACATGTAAATAGATTTGAGCAATCATGTTCACACTGTGGTATTATGCAAGGCCAAAAATGGGAGTCATTAGGGGGAATGTGATTAAGTTAGATTGAGTGATTTATTTGGGGGAGCCATTTATTGCATTTGTTTGACATCACATCTTGGTCTCATTGTCCCACCCAGTTAATAGGACACCACTTGTCCCTGGCTGAAATGAAATCTACCCTTTCACTTATATCGACCACCATTCTGCTTGGTAATTCGTTTGATTATCAAGGCCAGACAGATGTTAAAAACATGTGTGAACTAGTTGTATTCAGCTGTTGCTTATTAGTGCAATTTGTACCAAAAAAGTGAGAGTTTTTGCAGCAGAGGAACTTAAATGCATCACAGTAAAAAAAAACATCACATGAGCCGTCTTTAGAGATGACCATCGGGTAAAGTCTGGAGAATTGGCTATGGAGTTGACCCACCTTTCACACATGCACAATGCAGCGGGAGGTTCTCTGCACAGACACGTTCACAACAGGAACAGATCCTCAGCATTATTCAGGCGAGAGGTGGAGCAGCCGGGTGCAGCAGGCCGAGACAGGAAGTGACGTATCACCTCCACTGCAGAGTTCATACATGCACCTCATCTGGAGAAAATACTGAGTTTCTGCAGAGTTCAGTGCATTTGAAATTGGTCCATCTAGCTCTTTTACAATTCAGACTTACCCCGTGTCAGTGGTTAGTGATGGTAAATAAAAATTCCTCCTTTTCGGCCGGACCTCTAACCCTAACCAAGCCCTTACAACACAGATGTCTGACGACTGGGTGACTGGATGATCAACAAAATTATACCAATATTTGGCAAGTCAAAAGATAGACTTTTTCAATGGCTGTTGGTATTTAAAAATGAAACTGATATATCATCATGGAGTGCGACTTGTTTGTGATAGCTGCTCCGATACTCTCAGCCTTGGTGTCAGGTGTGTGTGTTAAGAGATTCAACTTTATACATACAGAAACAGTTAATAGTGTTCATGGATCACTATAAGCAGTTTCAAATGCTTATGACATAAATAGTGTTTATTTATTCTAAATGTTTAGATTTCTGAATATGTTGTGCCATTATTTGTATTCTCTGCCTCTCCTTCAGAAAAAGGTCGTTATGAAGTTGCATTAATACATTGTATTGTATTATATGTATTATGTTTGGCCATGGGACTCAGGAGAACACCATCAAACAACATGAACCTGGAAATAAAGTTTCAACATTGAATGCTGTATCTCCCTTTAAAATGTTGACCTTCAGGCAAAGTTTGACCTATGACAGAATAGAGAATTTAATTGATTTTATTTTTCAGTGTAAAAAGAGGTCATTGAGTTGAATGGTTGTGAAGGATGGGACTGTTGGCTTGTGTGAGCGTTGCTACTGGCACCAAGCGTGTCACCCGGTGGTTTTCAGCCCAGCTTCAAATCACTATCCATCATCTTCCCATCTGTCACTGTTGATGTTTTCCCATACTGTGGCCTGTATGCAGCAGATTTTAATTTCATACTTCTGTGCTGCTAACATTGGTGTCTCTCATCCTGTCTAAAATGGCTGACCAGGGATGAATCACAAGCAAATTAGCGTTCGGAAAGCAGATGGAGGCCCCTGATTCCACAAAACAGATAAACTTAGGAAAGACGAAAAGTAAAAGAATTAAATAATGGGATTAGAGAAATTAATGTTTTTAGGCGTAAATAACAGATGTTGACAAACTTTTGTGAGAGGTCAACATGGTAGGAAAAAGTTGAAACAAACCCTAGACACATCTGTCTTTTGTAGGTTTACCTCGTAAGACTAAACAATGGCCTACTTTTGTATTATTTTTCCTGCTACTCAAATAAAGTACTATTACAATAAAGCTAAATAAAGTACCGCTATTGTAAAGTTAAATACATTATCAGCTTTATTAGGGTTGAGCCGAGTACTCGGATGAAACGAGTATCCGGTACAGATAATGTACTTTTACGAGCACGAGTACCATCCGAGTAAAATGTGTCAATATCCGTACTTGGGATGAATGAAAATCCTCATTGGATAGCTGTATCCAAATCATTCCTTGATCGGGGGCCGGATCTGTTACAATCACACCTGTTTTACGGCCCTGTTCCAGATACAGAGTGGGCGGTGTCATTGGAACTCACGGTCAGCCTGCAGAATCAAAGCAGTTACGGCCCAAACTGAGTGCGCAAATTTGTTATTTTTCTTCAGACCGGGTCAGATCAGACCAGGCAGACCGCGGCCATTCATACAGCTTGGACAGGTACAGTAAGGTAACAATCTTGTTGGAAGTGTCATTGTTTTGATAATAGTTGAATGCTTAATGACATTATTTCAGAAGGTTAGGGGGTTAACAATTGATTATATTAATTACAGATGTCCCCTGAATGTCTCACTTGTAGATGCTAGTATTTACAGATGTTCCTCAACACCTCATATGCAGGCTAACTTTAATGCTGCTACCAATGGCGTTTTTTTTCCATTGCTCTCAACCCAGTTAATTTTGCCATATTCTTCATTACAGCGGCGAATTACCCGCTGGACATTTAAATGTACACTAGCTCTGCTCAGGCCCTCACAGCCCTCTCCTTCTTTTAGTGAGTTTCTTGGTGATCCCACATTTGGTATACACACTTTTCAGATCCGCTAGTTACTTAGCTTACCGGTTAGCAATGGCTTCTCACGTTACACAGTGTGAGAATTTTCACGCTACTGTTGATGTCCAGCGTAATGACAGAGACATTTGGAAACGCGAGTTTGTTTATTTGCTGCCTCACACGTAGTTTTAAATGAGGTTCAAAACAGTGCAGACTAAACTGGACTCTTACTCTTGAGATCAAAACCTTGATCTGAAGCTCAATTCCAAGGCTGTTCTGTAAATAGTTTTCTAATAAACAATAAATATAGCAACTGATCAACCCATATCCATGTCAGGCTACTTCCTAATATAACAAAAGCTAAATCCTCAAATTGTTCCTGTGAATTCCAAATGCCAGACAGTAGGCGATGTACTAGCTAGGGAAGGACTGCCATTTGCCATCCGATCAGCCAGAACTTTTTGGCACATGGATTCACAAGTAGAATTATACACTGCATGAAAAGAAGAATTTGTGTCAGTTAATAACCCTGTAAGTTTCTGTGGAAGTTCAGGTTAACGACTGTTCACAGGAATCTGCAGGCGACACAGAAAACTGCCAGGAACTGCGAGGAATTGACGTGGGGTTCCAGTTTCGGGCAGTTTTACAAGCCTGAGAAGGTTGACAGTTGACCCCCCTGCTCCTAGTTCTATGGGGGGGCTTTCACATGTAAATGACAAAACTGTGATCTTTACAAATGCAAATCAGGATAGTTTAATTCAGTGGTGCAGAGGTTGCACCTTTTTCTAAAAGGCACTAACTCCCTTTTAAGAAAATCTCTCTTATAAATACATCAGGCTTAGTATAATTATAGAATCTTAAATTGGAGCTTGAATAGATTTGCCTTATATAAGTAAGTATGCTATAATGAGTGTAATCAGTGATACAATTTTCAGGCTACATCTGATGATACATTTATTAACATTGCATGTCTGTCAAGCTCATCCAAGAAAATCAGTTGGAATGGAGAGAGTGGCACCACTGAACAGTTTTCTAAGAGAAGTCGTTCTGCTGACACCAAAACACTGTGCTTCACATAAAGCACATCAGCTGTGTCACCGCGTGACAAACCTATGAGTCCCAAATACTTAAAAAATTTGGACTTCAATTGTCCTATTGTTGTTATTAAACTTTCCCAGTATTCCATTAAAACACTCTTACAGTAAGTGAAATTCAACTATGAGGGTACAGGTTAGTGCTTTATAAGACAAAAAAAAAAGACCAGGAAAACTTCAACCCAGTATACAAAGTTTGCATGGATGCAGTCACTGTCACGAAAAGGCCAATCCCAAGCATCAATGCATCTGTAAACAAGCTGTTGAACTACATAAATTGAGTGAAGTTGTAAACGTGAAGTTTAGTTGTATCGCACATCTCACGGATAAAAAAGCTATCATTGATTACAAAAACAACATCAAAAATAGCAATAGTTAAAATCACAAAACAAATAAATAACACAAAAACAAGTAAAAATGTGCTCAATAATTTAATATTGCCTGCAAAGGATCAATTGAAATGGCATGTGGGTGCATCACACTGTCTAAACTAACCTGAGTACAGACTTAATCCCCACACATACAAGTATTTACAAAAGTTATTATGGACAAATAACTAATACTAAGGATGTCATGAACGTTGTGTGTCATGGACGAATTAACACATGTGCATGTGTTTTGTGTGTCCTTTCTGACAGTAATACATCTGTCCAGCAACGCCCCATGCTGTACAGTACAAATGTAATTAATCTCTATCAGTGACATTCACAAGAGATCCAAAGAAAGACATCTAAGAATATTTTTCTAGCACTTTGATTTACTTTGATGACACCACATGGCGTGGGTGGACTGATTTTGATGGATGTTGGCGGATATATTGAAGTGCTTAGGCTGTTACCGATGATTGAGTCTCTTGCTGCTTTTTGCAGACATTGTCCCCTGCTGAGTTGGCTTTTATACTTGCACAAACACACACACACACACGTTGATATTCCACAGGGCTCGGAATACTGCTTCCAATCTATTTTCTGCAGATGAAGTGACCCATGAAATGGTGCCAAGTCGCTCTCTTCTCCTCAGCAGTATGTAAAAGCTGCACATTGCCTCATTCAGCCTCCAATATTAACCCTTTGGCCACCTCGTAATACCTTGGCATCCCTGCCACTATACCCCTGACTGAGCGGAAAACAGGTATTTTTCCACAGCCAATAACTCAGGTATTTGTATGAATGATGGTGTTCATGAGCACACTTTGAAGTTTGAAACAGTATTTGGCTGCCAGGTGTGTGAGTGTGTGTGTGGGGGTACATTGATCTGTTTACACCTCTGAGAAATGCAGATGGCCCTTTTGAGTGTGTGCATCCCTGTCTCCTACAAATTACATTTCTATACAACTAAACTGTAACAGTTTAGAGGAGAGATACTTAAAGGGGTGCAGGTTATATCATTACATATTTATGCAATCACCAGAGATACTTACTTCTCTCTATGGTGCCTAGCAACAAAATGTCACAATGTATCCAGCATCTTAAACAACAATGCATTACCTATTAATACCAAAAAGGCCACATAGGCACAGTATACTATATATATATATCAGTTACAGAGTTGGACAATTTACTTGAAATGTTGAAATAAGTTACTCCTTTCTCTTATGATTATTATCTATACTAGATAAGCAGCAATAATACCAGTGCAAAATACCCACAGATTAGTCCAAACTGACTCCACAAGCTCCACACAGTAAGGCCCCACTGGAACGTACTTGTGCAGGTTCTTGTGTGAGGAAACAATACTGACCACTGCACCACCACGCTGCCCTATGGGCAGAAATCATTTCTCAGCCCAGGAGGTCAGGTTGTAAGCCATAGTACAAATATTATTCACGGACACATACCCATGCTCTCATATACACTGTTAAAGGGATAGTTCACCGAAAAACGAAAATTCACTCATTAGGGGTAAACAGTGTTGCAGCCAAAGTGACCTTTTCTCCAGACGTAATAAAACAACAGAAAAAAACACAACATATCTCCATAGTGGTTGTGTGGTGTCATCCAAGTGTCTGCAAGCCCCGACATTAAAATTTGATTCGAAACGGCGTCATTTAAATCATGTTCTAGGCCTAAAAGTCCACTATCACCACCAGTGTGTGTGGTTTTCCGGTGTGTCCCTGAGAACATGAACACGTCTCAGAGAGGATATCAGAGGACATTTAGGCCTAAAACACGATGTAAATGACCCCGTTTCAAGTCGAATTTGAATGTTGGGGCTTCTACACTTGGATGACACCCCACAAGCAGTATGAAAGCAGGTTGTGTTTTTCTCTGTTGTTTCTTTACGTCTGAGGAAGGGGTCCCTTTTACCTCAATTGTATTGGATTTGGCTGTAACACTGTTTACCCCTGAGAAAAGTCCAAAAAGTGTTTTGTGGACTCAAACACTTCACCCACCCCTCCATCGGCATAGTGGTGAGTAGATGAGTGAATTTGAATTTTTTGGTGAACTATCCCCTTAATTACAGTCAAGACAGGCTCCAAGCTAACACCTGTGGTTTCTCATGGCCAAACCAGTTCAAACGATGTGTTTTTCTGGTGGTATGGAGCCAGCTTGATTTGGGATCAAAACTACTGGTGTTTACATTTTCTGTGGTTCAAATGGGCCTCCTGGTACTCAGCATCTGCAAATTACATCTACAAGAACTATATAACAGTATATAGAAAAGCTACTGTCTGTATTTTCAAGGCCACGATCAGATCAGTAGTACCTCTTCATGAAGAGATTCTTCCATTTATTTTGCTGGAGCCAAATATTTTTTTGCAGCTTCCCATACATTCCCAAAAGCAATACAGTACATCAGAGTTCCTTTTTGAATTAGAATTAATTACTCATGATTCATTCTGTGTCTTGACACTGAAGTTACAGCATGGGTAATTTATGTTGTGTCTTTCATCCAGTACACAGAAGAATTTCCACTTAGAGCTGTCCTGTCCTGCTCTTTTATCAAATCAAAATTGGTCTCTCAAAGTTTTGTCAGTAATATCAACGGTGCTGCTAATGAACAAGCTGTGAAAATTCTTACACGTAACATTCTTACATAGTTTTATAAATGCTGTGTGTAGGTTGTTTGATATCCTACTTCATTTTTACTGCTAGTGTAATGCTAAATGTATCCCCAAAGAACTTTGACATGTGAAAGTTAAAGTTTCATGTTTTTTCAGAGACAAAAGCCCAGACGTCATCCAGGTTTGTAACAATATGCAACAAAGAACTCCTTCAGATGAATTGCGGAAGTAGACCAAGGCTTGTTTAGTGAAAGCCTTTGATGTCTGAGGAGATAAGGGCTTCAAAGGGGAACATGCCATAAGTATTGTCGAGAGAGGGAAAAAAAACTGATGCTGCTCCATAAGAATGAGCCAAACATAAACTCAATCAAGTTGCCCAGCCTCAGAGTGCACCCACAGCCTGCATGGATTTTTGCTTTCATGGGTTTTCGATCAGCTGAAGTGCTTTTGTGGCCCACAGCTTTAATTTAAATAATGTTTCAATTACTGCGATCTCCCTGTATATGAAGTTTTTTTTTTTATCCATAAACCAAAACTGAAATAGTACTGGACAGCCAAAGTCCCAAGCTTAATGTAGATCATGATAAATAAATCATCAGCACCCTAACTCTAATGTGATTATCACTTTGGGGAACTATTTCTTGGCTCACCTTTTATGAGGAAGGCGATTCTTCACCAAGAGGCTGCAAAATGCTCACTAAAGTGATGAGACAGTAGTAAAATATCATGAATTAAAATGAACTATAACTAAATGCAGGACAAGCGCATATAGTCCTTTATTATCGCCTCATGAAGTCAGTAATGTTGGAGTTAAAATGAGCCCCCTGGGACGTAATGCATTCACAGGAGAGTGTTAGCACAAGATATGGGCTACAGATGGAGGGAATGATAAAAACAGGGCAAAGTGGACTGAGAGAAAATGAAAAAAAGAACAAAACAAATACAGCAAATGAAAACAGATGGCACAGAAAAGATGGAATGAAGAAGGAGCAGAGGGAACAGATGCTGATCAGTGCATGAGCCCTTGCAGCTTCTGGAGTCTTGGCTGGATGCTTCCTGCTTCCAGTCACAGTGTTGCTAGAGCAGCACTTTCTTAGAACAGAGCTACAAGAGCAGCCACGGTGTGTGTGTTGGTCCAGACAAGACGATGAGCGAGAGAGAAATGTGTCCGACATGGCCTTTAGTTTTGGGATGTGCAACGCTAAGCTAGAATTTGTGACATTTTCAGGGGGGAAAAAAAGAGAGAGAGAAGATTCAACCTACACAGAGCAAAATAAAGCAGGGAGATGGAGCAGAGGGAGGAGCACACTGCTCTGCTCTGAGACCGATACTGTCATTTCCAGAACGTGCAAATTGTAGCTTAAAGATGCATTTATATTCTTCCATGAATGCCAGTGAAATGTATCACATGATGAGTGTTAAGAGCATTTGTCTTTTCATTAAATAATTCTGCCTGGGAGTGAGTGCTTCTTTTGTGCAGGGTTGTTTGATATCTGTGAAAATTCAAGCTAAGAACAGTAAGTATGTACTAATTAAGCTTGGGCTGCTCTAATCAAATAGTTCTACTGGGAAATAATGAGTTGATAGTCACCCTAGGTGACTGGTACAGCATCACATATGCTGGCTTGGCATCCAGCCTCCTGTGACCCTGAAATATTTTGCAGGTAGAAAAAAACACGTCAGCCCCTTGTATCTCCAAAGCTTTATTTTCAGCTTGATCATTATCACTCTGGAGGTTAATTCTCTTTTCACAAAAATAAACATTAGATCCCGAATAAAGTAATTTATAATTGGAAAACTGTATTCATGTGGTTTTCATATTCTAAACTATGAACCCAATGTGAGGATTCTTCGGCATTGCATTTGAGGACTAAATAGAGTTTTGTAGTCTTTTCTTCCATATTGGCAATCTTTCATTTGACCTAGGAAAGAAAATACCTCATTTTTAGACATCACTCCATCCTTCAAGATAAGTGCGGTTTGAAGGTCAATTGATTTGTTGTAAACAATCGTCAGATATGAATAGGTATTGTGTTCTTTGTAGATATAAACAGCATCCCAGTCCCTAATCCAATTTTAAAAAATCATCCAATGTGAACACCAAGATCAGCACCCACATAGATTTTCAATTTGTGATGAACTTTGACATGCAAATTAGCACCATTAGACATTAGCATGGTGTCTTCACAGTACTGAATTCTTAGTGTGACATGAGAGCGAGATAGTAACTGCAATTTTATTTAACCTCACTGAAGTTTGAGTTTTGTTTGTAACATCAGATAAATGAATGAACTGCCTGAAAAGTCACATTAAACACTTCAATCCATCTTTACCTTCATCTTAGCCAGCTTCTATTCCAACCTCCAGTTTCAAAGAAAAATCATATGGTCAAATTCCTTCGTTTGAGCCTCACTACTGGCTGTGCTCTTTCCACTACGATGATGAACAATCACTATTAATTTAGAAAATTATAATGCAAGCAATATTTACTATTTCTATAGCTAAAAATGCATGTGATATATAATCATTGTGCTTCAGCAGGACAGGTGAAAACAAACAAAACAATTTTCCTCACTTCATTTGTCTCACAAACTTTATCGACAAACGTAAGTTGTGCAGGTCCCTTCTGGCATGGTCAGTGACTGACCACCACGGAACAAATGGGGATCAGGGCTTGACAAGCCACTGCACGCCCCCTCTAAGAGTCTGAGGTTTGTCAAACCTTCCTTTCCTCTCACAATTAAGAGTTCTTCCCCTGGTTAAGGTCATCTGTACTGAAGATTATTAAAGTGAGATGCTTTGCTCTTGACTCATTTCATTGATCGTCCTAGATATTTCCATGGGACAAAAAAATCCTGCTCCACATCCATGTCCTACTGTGTGTACATGTGTTATAGCTTGATGTCAATTAGGAAGATATCGACATCTCAAGGGGCGTTGCTGGAGGGAATCACTCAGACCAGTTTGGTCACACAGAATAATGATTCACAGTCATGGGAGGTTGTGTTTTTGGGTGTAAGTCTGCATTTCCATTGGTTGTATGTATTGTGTGAGTCCCACAGGAGAGTGTCTTTGCCCCCGCAAGAGCTGACTGGCATGTATTGGCAGAACCAGACCTGACCTTATATTGTCCAAAGGATTGGGCCACAACTGTTTGAAAACTGTGTTCAATGTGCCTCACCATTGATCCAGAGTCAGACTGTGACTTTCAAAATCAATGTCTTACTCTTAGCCACCTCAAACTGCCATAAGGTTGTGCAGGAAGGTCAGTCAATATCTCACAAAGCTCCTCCAATGCATAAACAAAGTTTGTTTATACCAGGGGACTTGTGTCCTTAATCACTAGCTCTTTAGATGGTGTGCTACCATCATTAAGTGAATTAACAGTGGGAGACAGAGGAGAGGGGCCAGTGCAGGCAGAAGGAAGAAGGAAGGACGTGGCAGAGTAAACATTACCTTCTGCCTGTGTGGATACGACAGGCTTCTTATGAGGCAACATTAGAGCTGATGGCGAGAGGCACAGATGGTGATGGATATAAGAGGGAGCAGGGAAGGAGAAGATACCTGAGAATTGTGTGTGTGTGTGTGCATTGATACGTGCTATTCATCTGCAGCCTTGTTTCTGCCGTGATGAGGTGAGGACAGGGCAGATGGCATATAGGTGATATGAAATGGGCTGAGTCCGTGCTGCGAAACAGCGAGCGGCACAAGTGAGATATGAGCATGGAGCAGAGGAGAGGACGAGTGAAAAGACCTGATGTCGACACATTAGGAGTCTCTGTGGAGATGGTGGGAGTGACAGGTGTATTACGCCCTGTTTCAGCAGTGAGGACTCGCCGCATGGTCGGGGGCTTATGCTCGGGGGAGGAAACTGATAGAGACTGTGGGATTACACAGGAGTCAGCAGGATTCTATTTATGCAACTATCTCAGTGTGTCGAGTGCAGAACTAATACACTCGCAATCTCACAGTTTAGATTTGTTCAAATGTAACAGTATCTCTCTCGTTCTCTTTCTCTCTCTCTATCTGTGTGTGTGTGTGTGTGTGTGTGTGTGTGTGTGTGTGTGTGTGTGTGTGTGTGTGTGTGTGTGTGTGTGTGTGTGTGTGTGTGTGTGTGTGTGTGTGTGTGTGTTGTTCTGCCCTTAAGTTGCTGAAGGAGAAAGAAAGAATCCCAACATGTTGAAAGTACCCACATGTGGCCGATGGAAGACAAATGGTGGGAGAAGTTTATTAATGATGCCCAGAGTTTGTGGGCTGTATAATATCTGTCTCTTAAGAATGGCTGACTTAGTCTTTGACTTTCATTAACTGTGTGAAGGCTAATGATTTTCTCCCATAATTGACATTGTGACGCTGTCTTTGAAAAAGAACGAGACATCATTAAGTTCCATGGTAATGTTCCCTGTTCTCCAGCACCACTCCAAAGGGGACGTTATAATAGATCATGAGGGCCCGCTCGCCCCAGCATAGGCAGCCCTTCATTTTTCCTGCCAGGGCCCAGGTGACAGAGTAAAAGGTGTGCAGAGGGGCACCAGAGACCTTGGGCTGTGGAAACTAATTACCCTCAGTGGTAATTATGAGAGCACAGCTCAGGTCTGACCTTGGAGAGGTGATTTACTGACATAGGGGGCTAGGCCGGCATTACAGGTTGCCTCAAACTAAAAGGGGAGTGGGAACGTGAGACGATGCCGTGGGTAATGGATACCAGAATGGAGAGTGAGCGTGTTTTGGATTGGATTTTGAATCTAAAATGACATAATACAATGTGAGTAACCACAGATCAGATTAGAATATTAGATTTACTAGAAAGAGCACAACAACAGAAATTGTCCCAGTTCAGATCTTTTAAAAGATCAGTTAAAACAACATGGGACAGAACAAAATTATTATTATATATATAAATAATATTTTCATTCTACATTTACAAAGCTTACTGTTAACTCGGCTGTGATACTCACAAAAGCTCAATTACAACAAAACTTCAAGGCGAAGTTCATCTCAGACCCCATTCAACAAGATGAAATTGACTTCCCGTTAAGTCATTCTTATCCAAACACTTGCACACTTAAATACACTGAGCAGTACTTCCACTGGTATGAGCCAAGGTTGAGACAACTGGATTGACCCTGTGTTAACATGGCAGAGAATTGGGTTTGGAAAAAAACAAAATATTTGAGGATTGCTAAATATCAGTGTCACAAAATGAGGCTAACATTGTATGTACTGTAAATTTTAAACATACCACACAGAGTTTTGTACCACACTTCATCCAAATTTAACTGCTATCTCAATAAAGTGAGAACTACAGGAATCACACAGCATTAAGACTTGTACGTCTATACGGACACACACATTCCCCTTTCCAGATTTTCCCTTCACTAATTCCAGTTCCTATCACTACGTCATCTTTTATATCATCAGAATGAATGTCAGCTTTTCCTTCTGTTACATGCATCCACACACACACATACACACACACTAACAGTGCCAAAACCAAATTAATTAATTTCATTTATAAGAAAATAGTAAGTGTGAAGATATGGATGTAGTCAGTAGTGGGGTACATGTTTTACTGTAAGAATGTGTTGTGACAAAAAGCAAACCAAAGAGCTGTGGCTGCCCTGTGGAGAGAGTGAGGCTGCCCAGCCAGAGAGAGAGAACATGGGGCATTAAGCTCCTCCTCTCCCTCAGGTGCAGGCAGTGGCTCTGAAAGCCCACTCAAGTCCCCACAGGAAGAAATAAACAGCACATGAAGGCCAGTGGGTGGCTCGTCACACTCCGGACATTTAACTTGAAATATTTTCAGGAGACGCTGGATTTATTGACAACAATAAAAACACTGCCATTCATTTGTAAATCCTGTCCGTTAGATCATAACTTAATTGTTACACTGGCTACAAAAGCCTTTTTTCGGCTTTCATTTGAGAATTTACGATAGAAACTTTATTATGTTCTTATATTTTACATATTTAACAGTGTGCAAAAATGTGAACCCATAAATCTGAGAGGTGACCTTTTGTGGTTTGTGTAGGAGCTAATAAAACAACAGGAAAATGTTTTTAAATCGATGTCTGACAAAAGCCGTTTTTCAGACATGACCTCCGGGTAGAGTCTGGAGAATTGGTCACAGAGTTTACCCACAGTTTGCCCTTCACACATGCACAACACAGCGGGAGGTTCTCTGCTCAGACGCGTTCACAACAGCATCAAATCCTCTGCATTTTTCAGGTGAGAGATGGAGGAGCCGGGTGCAGCAGACGGAGGCTGGAAGTGACGTTTTAACTCCGCTTTCTTTTAAGTAAGGGACACTGAGAGTATCACAAGTCATTATAACACCTGAACTATTTCATTAAATGCTGGGTCTCTCCTTCCTGGAGCAACCAGTTTAAGGAAAACAACACCCCCCTCTCTTTCCCGCCCCCCTCTCTATCTTCTGACCCCTTATTTCCACCCACCTCTCCTCTCTCCCCCGTTTTTTCTCTCCTCACCCCGACCAAACAGATGGCCGCCCACACTGGTTCTGTTGGAGGTTTCTTTTTGTTAAAAGGGATTTCTTTTTCTCTCCACAATCACAAAAGCTTGGATATTGTGCGAATTGCTTGGTTTTTCTGTAATTTTGTAAAGGTCTTGCAGATAATACAAAAATACAAATAAATCTGAAGTGATCTAAACTTTCCATTTTTGACATTATTGGAAATCAGCTAGTAGCAGTAGTTCCCTCCTAAAACTGTAGGCTTCTGAACTCAGGCATAATTAGTGCAAAATATATTAAATATATACTTAAGTGAACATTTTCCTTACATAGATATGCTCTATCTCCATTTCCCTTTCCATGTTACTTTCACCTGTATAAACAAGCATTGAACAATGGCTGATCATAAACCTAGTTAATATCATGATTCTTTTTCTCCCATTGATCAAGCTCACAGTTTCCCCTGTGTCAGCACTGTACAGGGGTGTACACTTAAAAAGATCTGTGTGTAATACCACAAGATTTAAAAACTAATATAATCTCAACTTGACCTGTTGGCAATTAAAGCAAATTTATATTCCATTAGTCCAACATATATCATACCATATAGTCACAAGTCTGCTGCGCCTTGTTTCACACTGTGTCTACTTTGCATCCTTCCACTGTTGCTGAGCCAGTGTCAATAAAACTCAACACTTCCTGCAGAGAGGTTTAACAATAAAAGCCTTCCAGCCGATTCATGGGCCTGATTTTCCTTTTGGCTTGTAGAATTTTAATGTGAGACGTCTTCAGGAGGTGTTGAGTTTCACACACAAAATGGCAACGTAGAGCCATTTCAGAATTTAACTTGTGTTGTGCCGTGATGATATACTAAGGGACTTACTGTTGTGGAATTGACTTTGTGCTGTTAGTTATCACAGGAGCCCTAACCATCCAGCACAAGATTCACAACCCATATTGTATCTGGATTTCTGTACTGTTTTATTAGCCTCCTTTTTGTTCATGCTTGACATTCTTTATTATGTAAAGAGCATGAATGTCACCCTTCAAAATGATCTTGAAGGTAAACTGATTGACATCACAGACTTAATATATTTTGGAAAAATATATGATGGATCTCTAGATCACACTATTTAACTTCCCATAGTTTGTCCAAGTTTAAAAACATGAGAACATGTGTCTTTCTGGATACACAGTGCTGCATTTTATCCATCCAGAGTTCACGGTGTAACCTCTGATCAGGACATTAGACTGAGCTGTGCAACTTATCATCAAAATATTCACAAGTGATTGTGAAAGCATTCAGTTTCACAATGCCAGGTCGCAGGAACAATCAGAGAGAGCTTCTAATCAGAAGTCATTGTGCGGCTCAATAATGGTTCGAGCTGTTTTTGCCAGGGAGGTATTTGACCCCTAAACTGTGGATGATATTTGCTATTAAGTGCCACAGGAGAAAAGCACAGGACGCTAAGGTGAACCTGATACAGTGATTTGTATTTCATTTGTCTCCTTATAATATAACCGCAGGCCGTTGTAGTTTCCTGCCACATACTGTAACTGCTCATCAAAAAGTTCTTGACTCGAAGGTGAAACCTGAACTTTTGTGTGAGAGCAAGTTATGGTCTGAATGAATTATGAAAATCATAGTATAAAGGCAAAACTGCATGAAACCCTTGAAATTCTATCAAGCTGAAAATGAATAAGTCGTTCCAGGTTTAACTTTCTCCCATTTGTTCCAGTTTTGTTCCGTTTTCTTTCTACAGGAAAGTTTTGGCAAAGTGAGTATTTTTTTTCCAAAACATCCCAAACAGCCCTCTGTTTCAAATCCTCTGACTTGAAAATATACTTTTTAGTGGTAAGATAAGACAGAGCAGCACTTTAAGTGAAAATCAGCATTTTTTCCGAATCATTCTACAAACAGAGTGCTTGTGTTGTAATACATTATCCTATGATTGCAATCTGCAATCTGTCCTTTATATCACAATCCACAGATTTAGATTCAATTTCAAATGAGACAGTGCAAAGCCAACACAGGACTGCTTTCATTTACATTTACTGTTCTCACTGTATTTATTTCCTTAACTTTTCAGGAAGTCTTTGTCCCTGTCCTGATGCAAGTATTTGAGAGATTGTTTGGGTTCTTTTAACTCTTTCTTTTCAACCGTATTTTCTTCCCCTCTTTATACAGAGGCCGTATGGTCTGACAAAGGCCAGGCGTGCCGGCTACAGCCGAGCAGTGAGAGTCAGCGGGACACTACAGTCTCTGCTCTGTCTACAGCTGCCCTGTCACCCTGTGTTTGGTCTTCAGGGCCCATGGTGCATGGCTAAGACTCCAAAGCCTGTCTTTAACATAAAGGCAGCGGTTAGCAGGGAGAATGGTAAGCTGGCCTGCTTTGTGTTTCGCCCTGGCGATAACGTGCTCCGACGTGCTAACACAATCCAGCTGCCACCCCTACAAGGGGATACAGACACTGCCTCTGCTGCTCTCTTTCACTTTTTCTATTTTTTCCTTCTTCACACTCCTTTTATGTTAAGCCCTCTTTCTTGAAATACAGTCAACCTGTTCCATGTGAAGTGAATGTCAGGCCTGCCAGAAATGCTGTTTTTAGCTTCAAAGATAACTCAAAGTTTTCTGGTACTTTTCTGGATGTTTCCCGCTGCAAAGATTTAGTGCACATGGGATCCTCTCTGACAGCACAGCTGCACGTTAAAACCAAGGCGATGCCACATAGTATGAGGACATTTCGTCCAGACTGAATTGGAAGCAGCGGGGGGTAAAGCCCACGGCCTGTGTGGACAGCTCTGCTCAACAGTGATACAGTGGGGAACAATGTTATGATCCAAAGGGGAAGAGAGTCTTAATTCAGGAAGTGAATGGGCAGACCGAACACAAACTATGGCAGGATGCTATTTCCTTTTGTGGGATCTATGTTGGAGTGCTTCTTCTCTGTCAGTATCTGAGGCCAACAAGGGAAAGAGCAGCAGTGGCATAATGAGAGTGACTCAGCTCCTCTTAATTATCCAATAAAGTCTGCTTTTTACCTCAGTGTGCCCACCCAGCCAGTTCAAGAGCACTCGTACGTACACACACACACACACACACACACACACACACACACACACACACACACACACACACACACACACACACACACACACACACACACACACACACACACACACACACACACTTCATACCTAACATCAGTTTCTCGCTGTTGCCACCTTTTCCTCACACACAAAAACACACACACACACACATATGAATGCATGCAGTATGGAGGAACTGTCTGTGTCTTTGTCTCTGTGCCTGTGAGGTGTAAATGGTGGGTAATGGTGTGTGTCAGACCTATGTAACAGCCCATTAGGCACACAAAGTGAGTTAATCTGATCTAACGTCTCTGTTCCCTACTTTTAAAACCCCACCAGACATCCCTTGGCTCAGACTTCGGGGAGGCGGGTGGGGGTCTGAGGGTACAGGACACCCCCAAAAGTACAACAGCAATGTGTACCCGCCTTGACACCTTCCTGAGCCCAAACTGCTTCCATATGTCCTGTCCATCCAGTGGAGTTACTCCACTCTGTACGTAATGTTGGGGACTCACATCCTGTACATCGTCAGCAGCGTCTTTTTCAGTGGAAATTTGTATTTAGGGGGGGAACTCATCAGGATCATTTGAAGGTTTAAAAATGCTGCTTTTTCCAGCAATGAATCACGCGTACCATGCAGCAGTGCCTGCTTGATTCTGATTCCTGTGGACACACACACACACACACAGGAAGACCAAGGACATACCAGTCACACGGCCACCACACTATCTGCCATTATGTAGCTACATGCCGGCTGAATCTCTGACAGCAGACCAATTCCCTGGCCAACCTTCGAGGGTTAAATGCTTTCAGACAACTGGATTTAGTTTCATCACAACTGATGTATATTTTTTAAGGGGGCCAGGCTCTGGAGACACTGGTGCAGAGAAATGGAATGTGTTCCTAGGAAAAGTCAAAAGATGTAATTATCTTTATTATGAGTGGGTTCATTTATTGGTGGAAAGAAGACACAAGGCCAGTGAAAACAGTGAGGGGAGAGAGATAAATAATGAAAGACTAGAGTATTAACTGATTTTATGTGACAGTAGAGAATTCATCACAGTCATTACCTAAATGTAATTGACAAGAAAACACAATACAGCCGACCAAAAAGCTGAATTTACATTGTTTCCTTCAACAAAAGAAATATTCTATAAGAAAAATGCAGTTCATTGGTTTACTGCAACTTCAATCGTATATTCAACATTTTGGCCACTGTTTCTCTTGGTCGAGTTTTTTTATGGTTCCGTTGCTCCTTCACTCAAACAGTGCTGGAAACAGGAACAGCCTGACAAGCTGTGGACAAGCCAGCAGTGTGGCCCCACCTTCTAACCTGCTGTTCTAGAGGTAAGAGCAGAAGAGCAACTGGGCAGCCAGTAATAAACCTTTTAATGTGCAGGAATCGGTTCATTTAATTTAGCCAAAACTTGAGCCAGCCTGTTCTGTATAGAGCCAGGAAAGGGGAATCCATGTCTTTTGATGTACCTACATACACCAGGTACAGCTCTGACCGGATGCTGCTTTTACAGGGCAGATACAGAAAAAAAATATATACCAGTACAAACTATGTCAAACACGGCATGTGAAAGTTGAACAAGGTTAGTTAGAAAGTTTGAGGAATAAGTTTACGGTTTGACTTTTTAATTAATTTTGACTTAATACCCTCCTTCCTATTCATTCAGGTTCATTATTGTCATTATATTGTTATATTTTTGTCTTTTTGTAAACAAATCTGGTAAAAAGAGTTTGTCTGTGAATGAGACCCAAGTTCATTCATCTGGATTGACACACATTTGGTGCTCTAGTAAGTTAATGCCAGTGGAATGGTACGGCTCACTGATGTGTTTTTAATATCTGTTTTGATCTCTATAAGGCACAGAGGAATAAGATATACAGGGGACTGGATACACACACAATACTTGCTAGCAGGATTGACTCAGGGTGGCTCGCTTGTACAGTGATAAGTAGGTTCTGGGTTCAAACCTACCGCCTAGCTGGGTCTCTCTGTGTGGAGACTGCATGTTCGTCTTCCTCTGGTTGGTCCCACAGTCAAACCCCCAGTGTACTCCCCTGTCAGGGGGGCTGGCTCTCTGTTGGTTGACCTTAAAATAAAACATTCCACGAAACAATTAAATTAATAAATTTTAATATTTGTTTAGCCCGAAAAGCTACATCTCTTGTTAGTTTTTACTTTTTATACGCTATTTGAGACTCTTACTTGATGTCAGTTTTTACAAAGAAATACGCAGGCAGGGATGATTACAGAGACAACGCAAAAAAGAGTGGGGAGCAACAATAAAAGAACACGGGAGAATTAAAGGAGGAGAAGAAAAAATTCCTCTGTGCCCGTGGGTCTTCTCTGCTCATTTCATCCAGATGCTGCTGGTATAATGTATAGTCAGGCTCCTGGGTGCTTGTGTTGCAGATGTGTTTCAACTCAATTTCACCTTCAACTGTCACAGAATTCACAGTGTGTGTGTAGAGCGGTCGTCCTCCAACCAGAGGGTCGGCAGCTACAATCTCCGCCCATGCCCAAGTGTCGTTGGGCAAGATGCTGAAACCCAAATCGCCCCTCATAGATGTTGAATGCACTAATTGGAAGTCGCTTTGGATAAAAGCGTAGGCAAAATGACATGTAATGTAATGTAATGTGTTTGTGTGGGTGTGTGTGTGTGTGCGCACGCACACACTTGCAGTCATACAAGAGTAGTGAATGTGTTTGCACTAATGCATATAATTACTTCATACTTCACATTTACTATACAGTCTCACCAAACTTATGTGAGTCAGACAACTTTTAGTTGTGTATACACAGCAAACAAGGTAGGTATGAATCTCTCAGGCAAGCATGTGGGGAGTCAGTACAATAGGTTGGCAAGATTTTGTGTGTGTGTTTGAGGGCAGTTGGTAGATTGTTGCTGGGGCGTTTGAATGGTGGAATAGAATAATTGCTTCCAGAGCTCCCTGTGGACTAATTGCGCTTCCTCCACCCAAAAAGCTGTGCCTACGTCTGAGATTCTGCTGGCCACCATTGCTGCAGAGATTGTTGGGCCAGAGCTTATGGCTGAAAAAAGAGAGAGAGGTTGAGGAACGGATTCAGTTTGGCTGGTGTGACGGCTTGCATGTGCACATACAATGGAGTGTGTTTCCCATGTGATTGAGACTGTATGGCTGTGTATTTTCACTGTTAGGATTGATTAGTGGGGAAGAAACCCCACTCAGTGGAAAATTGCCCTCAGCTGCACATTAAGACATCCACTTCAGGCCATGTCCAAACAATCTAAAAACTCTTAGACCTGTGGCAACTCACACACATGGAGAAGACTTTCTGGTTCTAATGATCCCAGAGGTTGTTCCTTAACGCATCTTATTACAAGCAATAGTTACATTTTATTTTGTAGCAAAATCTAGTGGCATCACCATCTGTCTTTTTAGCAAATCCCCCGAGGCAACATGTTAACCTTTAAGTGACAAAAGCCTCCATTGACTGCAATAATGATGAGCAAAGGGGGAAAGTCCAGACTCTCAAATAATTCAAACTTTATCTACATAGTACCAAATCACAAAGTATGAGTTCGGAGGACTTTCAGATTTTTCCACATTTGTTTTGGCATTTCCAAGCGTTTTGTTTTGGGAAATTAAATTAATATGAAGATGTTGAGTGCTATTTCTTACTTTCATTTGGGTAGTAAACCACATATTGAAACACGGATTTTGTATTAATATTTATGAACATTATTTCAAAGACATATTGTGCTTTTTTGACGGATACATCTCCTTAGTTAAGGGAGTTGGTTTTTGAAAGAATTCCTTGGAAGTACTCTCAGTGGGAGCCGGACAGTGGGGTGTGATGTCAGCATAAGTCAAGTCATACCACAGAAAAAGAAAGAGTTTGAACACTCCCATAGACCTCTGTTGGAATCAACCAATGTGGAAGACACGTCGGTCATTAAACGATGGATAGTTCCAAACAAACTACTCATTTGCAGTGTTTCCCAGGCATGCTCAAAGGTAAGGTGATGAAATGAAACATTTGTTTGACATTTTAATGCATTATCTGACCTTTTATAAATGTAGTCCGGGATGATTTATAATGTAATAAAGAGTTTGCTAACGTGGGCTACACTTGGCTAGCTACTATAGTCATATGTCATTTGAACTAACTTCACATTTACCAAGCATTATTGCAGTTACTGGTGTTCTGTGGCATTTCACATGTTTAATTTGTTAATTAAGTTAGCAGCACTTAGTTTTGACCAAAAGTTGGAAGTAACAAAGTACAAATACTTTGTTACTGTACTTAAGTAGATTTTTCAGGTATCTGTACTTTACTTGAGTATTTATTTTCCTGACGACTTTTTACTTTTACTCCCTGCATTTTAACACATCAACATTTGTACTTTCTACTTCTTACGTTCTCAAAACTGGCTCGTTACTTGTTTCAACCTCCACGTACGACGACACAACTTAAAAGACTTAACAACACAAAGATGTAGTTTGAGTTTCCCCTTTTCTTCTTTTTTCTTAATGTAGAAATGGAGCGACGCCGGCGGGCTAGTTCAGGCAGCCAACTCGAGCTGCGCTGCTCCAATCATGTGACATTCATCATGTGACATACCTCACTCTCCACAACCATCTATAATACACACCCACCTTATCAGGTGGTCTATTTAAGCAGAGAGAAATCCCCTTTGCTCGCACTGCTGCTGCAGTACTGCTACCAGTTGCTTCAGCCCCTCCACCACCCCAGCATCCACCTGTAGGCTCCGACGGGGGGGTTACAAGTATTTGCTCATCACTCCCATCATTCCTGTGTAATGATATGGGGGAGGGATTAAGTTGGAGTCTAGACGCCAAACACTAAACCTGTTCTACTGCTGCAATAAATGTTTGAACGTGAGTTGTCTGACTGAACTACATTACACATATAAACAATCTCAACAAACATTAACAACTTAACAGCTTTAACTTTCCTCTTTGTTCCCACTTTCTCTGGTTTGGTGAGAGAAGTAAACTCTACCGTGTGCTGCCAGGATTCACTACCGCAAAGACGGAAAAAGCTGAGCAGGTTAAAATAAGATGACCGTAAGTGCGAGAAAAAGTGCGCAGGTTAAAATACAAACACTCCTTCACAATCAAATAACAGGTCTGGGTCCGTATAGAGTGGCTTCTAGGTCTGGTCCGACTATTGGTGACCTATGCTCGATGATCGTGGGCGATTTTTTCCGGTTCAGCTTGCTCATCAGGTGAGTCCATGCTTTGACTGCGCAGCCACCTTTCATACGACGCGTCGCCCCAGCCCTAGTGTCCAGTGATTGTTTTCTTTTGTCTGTACCAGCACTGTGCAGGTTGTTAACAAAAGAGGAAAACTATCCGGATTTTTTGTGCCGAGAACTTTTTTTGTTTTGCCGAGTTATCATAAGGTGCATTGTGTATCATTGAAGTTAAAAAATTTGTTTTTACCTTTTACTTTTATACTTAAGTACATTTCAGGGCCTGTACTTGTCTTACTTGTACAAGTTGAATCAGTAAATCTACTTTACCAGAGTCTTTTTTTACACAAGTATCTGTACTTCTACTGAAGGAAAGAATGTGAATACTTTTGCCACCTCTAGTTTTTACTGTATCAGCACACTTGATTACAATGTATGGTAGCAAGCTCAACAAGATAGCATGGTTAGTTTAGGCTAATTCAGTCATAACACACATAGTTTATTGACAGTGGTGGGTAAAATTTGCAGCATACAGTTGTATGAGCTCCAACCCACTGTGATTCCCGCAGACCAGTCAATGATAGGGTTGTGGGATCAGGCCTAACATCAGTGGGGAATTAGGTGAGGATGTGATGTAAAACTGCATTGTTTCATGGTGATTGCCAGAAAGAATGAGGTTAAAGGGAGTTGAACGTTGGGAAATATTGGCCCAGAAAACGGCCATCTAGAGCATTAGCAGTTAAAGGGTTAGTCAGGGGCTCAAGGGGAAGGCCAGATTAAACAGCAAAACCATGATCTCTAAAAAGCTCTCCTATGCCCCTAAATCTCTCCAATGCCTAAAGTAGAAGGGACAAAACGGGTTCTAAAACACAAGGTGGCTGGGATTCGTTATCTCTGGAGAGACTGAGGTGGGAACAAAGATTATGTGATCAAGGTGGTTGGACGCATTCCAGATTTTATCCATAAATGCTTCCCATGTAAAGGATGTGACAACTTGAGATAATATCTCCTCTGCCCAATGCAGAGCTCTTCCCTGTAATAAACCCACCACATATTGTATCTTTGAAGCATCAGAGGAGCAGAAGTGGATGCAGGTGAGTAAAACCTGAAGATAGTTACACAGCCAAACAACTCAAAAGGGCTCCAAGAATAAAATTTACTGACTACTAAGTTTGGCCGAAGCATGAGTACTACTGGGGTGAACTGATGAACTGCCAGATAATAGATGGCAGTGCTGCGTATACATACTGCTGGAGTAGATTGTTTGATGATTCACACGTGTGAGGTGGGAAAATGTGAATACATTTGTGAAGCATGCTGATGACTGAATGATATTAATGATATTGAATGGCAATGTTAACATGAAATTAAATAAGAAATAAACTAGTGTTTTGTTCGAGAAAAATATATTTGTGTGTCATATTACAAGTGTATCTAACTGTTTTATAACAGTGCTATTATTACCATACATGAGCTTTTATGTGTGTGCGTGTGTGTGAGTGTTTTATTTATTTAAGGATGTATTTTGAGTTGAGGCGTGGAGTGATGATCAGGCTGGAAGAGCTTGCCTTTCCTTCAACTAGTAGAGTGATGAAGAAGCTGGTTAGAGAGGTTATTGTATGGTTGGAGTGCTGGAGCTGGTGAGATGATGCTTAGGCTGGATAAGTAATATTGTACAGATTATGCTCAAATTAGAATATCAAGGTTGTGGGATATTTGTAGGACCAAAGGTCAGACCAAACTCCTACATAGACATGATAAGGGGGTTTGGTGGGGGCTTGTTTATTGGAGGCCTCAAGGTTGCTTGGCTTTGCTGATTCTTCTTTTCACTTGTTTTCAGTTTATTGCTCCCAAGATACCAATTGCCGGACAGTTGTTTTATTTTCTTTCTGCGCTCATATTCTTTATTGAGATTATCGTGATCAGATTATTATGACTGTTGTTATTTTTTTTGTGCATGTGGGAAGCTTGTTGTCCAAGAGCCTAGTCTCTCTCTCCAGCAAATCAACATTTGGGTGCTTCATGAAGGAGGCACTGGTCCTGGATGAGAACAGCTTCTCAATTTCAACCACATCAAGGGCCACTTGCAATGGCGAACAAAGCACACCTGGTTTAAAACTATTATCATTGTGCTTAATGGTCCTTTGTTATTCATCACAAACGTTTGCATTTCTTATAACTTTAATACAAATGTGGAGGTGAAAGCAACAGTCTCTTTTTGTGAGATCAGGAGCAGCTTTGTGCTCCGTCAGCTCCTCTACTCTCAGGCTAGGGCTAGGAAATGTCTCCTCTGATTCCAGGAAGTCTGCCAAAAGGCATTACGATAGCTTCCTGTTTTCACTGTCGCAAGAAACTGGCCGACTGATATTGATCAGAGTGCCTAGTGAAATCGGGACTGCAGTATGCAGCTGAATGCATACCCCATCGAGACCGTCTTTGGTAAGCCTGCTGATCACCACGAATGTTTCCCTGGGCCAGCATGTCTTGTATAATTAAATTGTAGATGTTGCCATCACAGTTCCAGTTCGCACAGGCTTCTAGCTACCACTTATTCCAATCCTAGGGCCCAAGAGTTGGTTCATGTCCTGGAGGAACTTGATGGCTATTTTATGTTCCTCCACCATGTGTAATATATGGAGAGAGGACATGATGTTACACCAATGATGGTTTGGTAAGAGGCGGGGGTGGTCATTGCTCCAGCTCTACAATGTCTTCTGCCCTGCACTAGTTACCTTGCTGATGACATTCATGGCCCAGCTTGTCAAAATGACTTGGCTGAAATGCCTTGCTCGACACATTCAGGGCAATTTCCAACAGCATCCCCTCTTGAAATTCCATCAAATCTCTCACTGCACCAATCACAACGTAATTGGAGGAGAGGTTCTTCCACTGTATTTGGGGGACTGGTAAATGTCTGTCCACCAACTAAGGCACTCTTGAAGTTTTTCACCGGATGTGGGAGGTCTGGCATGAAGTACAAGCATCTTATCTGGACCTCCAAACCGATGGCCACAGCAATTTCAGATCAGTTTTTCAGAGGGCTCCCACGGTCGGCACAGCAGCTGACAAGGAGCAAAGTCAGAGCGTAGCAGCATTTCAGCACTGCAGAGAGCTAAAAGATTGCTCCCCATGGGCAGCTGGAGGAAAAACAATGAACTCAGAAGATTGAGACAGAAGGAGCAGGTGTGTATTGGTGCAAAGGTATCAAGTAGTTGTGTGCCGGTTTTGATTGTTTTTTGTTCTTTCTTGTCTGACAAGTTGTTGTCCTCCTGTGATTTTGTCAGAACTCCGTATCGCCTCTGATTGATGAATTCTGACCGGATATTCTGACGAGGATTATATGATGGCATCGGTCTACTCAACATCAATAACTTTTTGCTCACCAGTCTTGCCAGGCCCACCCCCCAGCAGCCCAGTGAGGAGGAGGAGAATTAGACTTTTGCAATCTTGATATCGTGAGCCACCCAGTGCTGCGATGGTGTCCGGCAGGAAGTGGGCCTCATTGTCCATCAGAGATGAGAGCTTTGCATTATTCTCCTCTTGAGATTCTGCTGCCCCAGCAGACCACACCAAAGAAGATGGCATTATCAGTCCAGTCCAGTTTATTCAGGTGAACACCCAGGTACCCTTTAGAAGTCACTATCATATTGGAATCAGTATAAAAACAGCATAATGTTTTGTGTCTGTATATATGTATATATATATATATATATATATATATATATATTATTCCAAAAATCATTATTTAGTTTCCTTGTCCATCTTAATTTCCACTGCTTGTTCTCAGGATAACGATTTTTATTTTGCTGGAATTATTTCACATTTCTACTTGTAATTGAAGAGTTTTTGTTAATCGTACTTCGATTCATACTTAAAATATGAGTATGAATCTGCTGGCAGCCAGCTCTGTCTATGACGTTCCTATTGTGTGGCTAAGCTGAAAAAAAATATTTATGTAGTTATTGTGGTCAGGTAATTTCATATCATTGTAATTTACGCTGTGTTTTGGTTGTTTCTTTCCGATATGCAAACTGTCACAGGTCACCTTGTATCATTGTGGTTCCATTTTGAATAGGTTTATTGACATAGTGGTGTTGTCTGACTCATATTCTTTGAGCACACTTATTTTCCATCCATTACAAATACCTGTTGGTACTGATGCTGTTGCTAGCAACCACAGCCACACTGCCATGTTAGCTTCCTAGGTTGAATAGTTCATTTGGAATGTTTGGAGGCATTCATTCCCAAAACTTGCTGATTTCAGTGTCATATAGTTTGTTGTTACTTGCTTTAAGTAGTGTAGTCAACCTTGTAATCAATGCAGATTATGGGCTAATCTTTTTCCCAATGTAGTCACTGCTGCTGTTTGTCCAGCTTGAATCCATTCAAACAGAGGAGGTTTGTTTGGAACTTTTGAGAGCTACATAAACGGTGTTGTGGCAAGATCAAAGAATGTTGCAACTCTCTTTCTACGACGCTGGTACACAACAAAGAAAATAAAGAAGGAATTATGATAAAAGAGTGAGAGAAAGAACAAAAGAGAGATGCTGAAAAATGATTTGTTTGGCTGTCTTCAGTCATACAGCTGCTAGCACAGATGTTGGTTGGAGTCACAAGAAAGTTCTGAAAATCATGAACAAGTCTTCTTCAGTAGGTCCAAGCATTAAATAGAATAGCAGTGGTTTGGTTAAAATCAGCTCAAATAGGATATTTGACACAACAGTACATAATGAATATTTACAGAGGTGGTCTCTGGACATGTTGAAACTGTTTTCTTGGAGGAGTTAATCTTTGTTAGTATTTTGGAGGGTTGGAGGCACTGAGATTGTACACCCCATCTTACACTTCCAATTTCTTTTAAAGTTACTATAACCACTTGTTTTTGTTTTTAAATAATTAGCAGTAGTGCATGTGTCTGAATGGGGTTTCAAGTAGTGATGCAGTTTTTCAGTCTCACCATCTAGTCTATTATTTTCAGGAATAAAGCTGAGATAAAACAGCTGACAGACAGATTTAGCAGGAAGCTTGTGAAAATAGTGGAGCACTCTGTGGCTAGAGAGACAGTTTTTTAGAGCTAAAAAAGACTAAATATTGGACCTCGTTAGTTGTGTAAATATGCAAAGGTTTATAACATATCAGCCATATCAACTAAATCTCAATAATGTGTTTAGACACCAGGAGCAGGCAGACAGGAAGTGACACCTCCATCAACTCCTCCTGATTTCTATCGCCATTATAGTAGGAGGCCAGGTGGAGAAAGTCAGAGTGCCACACATGCACCTCCTCTGGAGAATATGGAGGAGCTGCAGAGTTCAGCTCATGTCTGAAAGCAGCTGTAGAGTGGTCTCAAATGTTTGGATTCCACTGCTGCAATGGGGAGAAGGTAGCTGTCTCTGTCTCCACCCAACCTGTGGTTCAAACATGCATGCTTATTCTTGCTAAACTTTAGCATGAAAACACACCAAAATCTTGATTCCTAACTCTAACCCTAATCCTAATCTTAAAAAGCAACATGTATTCTTTTTTCAGGGATTAATTATATTAAAATGCATCCAACAGTATCATTGCAGCTTAGTTCTTCCTTCTGCAATATGCATATAATACACTTGCCTATTAAAGTGAGTCTAATTTAGAAGACAAATTTATTTTTGTTTTTCAACGCTCATGCACAAAGCAGACTTTGAACCCTCTGAAGGCCACATAACAAATGTAGAGGGGCTTTAGTAGTGCCTTAGCCAAGATCTGTGGTTACAAGGGACCTAATTATCCATCTTTTTTTGTATCATTCTTATTTTGTTCACTTTTATGAATGTACTTGGTGGGCGACTTAAACTAGTATTTGCTCTGGTGAGGATAACCAGTTAGTTGTTTCAAACTAGCAACAGGAGATAACATCCTGTGTATCCTTATTTCTACATCTGACCTTCCTCAATTTAAATGATTGGTACTTTCATTATTGGAAAGTCATAACTGCCCAATAAGGACCCTACCTTTCAATTACTTCCTCTTAATCATGCAGATTTAGGTAGAGATTTAGCGTTCAATAGAGGTTCAACCCTGTAATGACTAATTTTTTTACAACTTGGTGTGATACATTTCCTATTGGTATCATATTTGCCAGCTGTTAAATTTTAAATAGTAAATAAATTGTGTAGTCTTGGGGAAAACCCTTGTTTCTGTCCATCATTACAGTTAGCTGCATTATTACAGTATCTGTGGTGTCTTAATGGTTTGAGTATTCAAGGTCAGAGTGACCTTAATAAATATTATTTATTTATTTTGTAACAGGGCCAGGCCTTTGACAGACGACAGATAAACAGACAGACAGGGAGACATTTCACATGCTGAGGTGTCCTTGGTCGAGACACTGAACCCCAAATTACCCTAGATGGTGAGTACTGTGTGATAGAGAGAATGGAGTAGATAGATGCACTGCATGAATGTGTGTGTGAAAGGGTGGAAACTGTACTGTATAGCGCTGTAAGTGGTCATCAGGACTTGAAAAGTACTATATAAATACAGACCATTCACCATATAAAAGGACCATGTCCCTAACAATGAAATATAGAAACAGATAGACAATTATACTCTATTCTTAAGGGTACATTGTGGAACTATACTACAAAGGGGAACAGATATGCACATATAACGACATTTAAAGTAACATAAAGTAAAAACCTTACATCACACCGTTTTAATACATATAGGCATTGTAACAGCCCCTCAACATTTCTGTGCACATCCCTGCAGACAGCAGGTAACAAAATACTGACAAGGCAAGGTAGTGGCATGAAGACCTCAAAGGGACATGAGACATGAGTCTGATGACTCACTGTGGAAAACAGGCTGGTATAAGAAAATGGGGAAATGAGGAACAGGTGTGTAGGTAGGTGGAGGAAGTTCCAGTGATTGGGAACAGGAAACAGGTGAGCAAGTGGATCTGGAAACAGGAAGGAAAGTTCAGGGGCAGGTGGATTACAACAGGAAACAGAATGCCAACATAAACAGGCCTCAGGCAGGAGCCATTAGGTGCGTTCGACATTATGCAGATCTGTGCAGCGCAGACTTGAAGGTATAGTTCACCCGAAATAAAAATGCACTCATTATCTACTCACCACTATGCCGGTCAAAGGCTAGAGTCCACAAAACCCTTTTGGAGTTTCAGGGGTAGACAGTGTACCAGCCAAATCCAATACAATTGAAGAAATTAGTGACATATCTTCCAAGTGTCCAGAAGCCCCGACATTCAAATTTGACTCTAAACGAGGTCATTTACACCAAGCTTTAAGCCTAACTGTCCGCTGATATCTTCCGACAAGGTGCATTCAGGGATTCGAATTTGTCTCCCACTTAATCCAGAATTTAAAAACGTCATCAGGTCCCATGACATTAAAACAGAGCAGGAGCAAGGCAGCTGCGGTCAGTCAGTTCCTTTCCTCCAGCTGCAGCATCTTGGGACCGCCTTTGTGACCACACAACACATGACGTGTTTATGTTTTTTCTCTAAGAAATGTATGCGTTTTCTGCTTACTTTATATATAGATATATAGATATATATAAAGTAAGTGTTGTTTTTTTATTCCATATGTTTGTCATAATCACAATCTTTACCTTTATCCAGACCATGTTTCACAATACATTCTTGTCTGGTGAAAGTTGTTTCAATAACTAAAAGAAAGGATGATATTGAATGTCAACAATTACATGTGCACGTATTTGACATTCTCTTCCAGGAGAACATAGGGAGTATTTCAGACAGTGAAAGCTCACAAGAGAAATAAAGTGGAGGTCAAACAATGGTCACGTGATCAGATGGCTATAACCGTCTACTTTCTGCTGCCATCTCTTAGAAAGACCTACCGAATGGCAAGAATTTGTCCAACTGAAGAATCAGTATGTCAACACATTATCAGCCACACTGCTAATATCAAGACTTGTTGTTAGCACATTTCCAAAGTACCCCTTTTGGAGGTGGGTGTGGCTCGGGCGCTTTGTAGGGGAGAGAGGAGGTGCAGAGCTGGCTCAGTTGATTGGTACAGCTACTTTCAGTTGTCTAATCACATTGGGCCTCATTCACTAACATGTGCGCAGAAATGTTCTAACTCTCCGCCGAAAATAAGTGTGTGTGCAAAATCGCCGCCCGATTCATGACACATGCGCACCAGCCAATTTTGCACCTCCCAGCTCCTGTCCCAGTTGTGCTTGTTTTTCTTGTGGAGCTGATTGGTGATAAAGAAAGGACTAAGCTACCAGTGCCACCAATTTACAGCTAATTAGATAAAAGACAAAACTTGTGTCTTGCTAATGTACACGCATGAGTTACTAGCTAATGTAATAAGTTATGGCATACAGGCTAATGTATTGTACTTAAGAGGAGACACTACAGGTGAATGCAGTCAATTATAGGCTAATCAACAATTTGATTAAAGCCAAAACTTACATTTCAATATGAACATTCTTATATACTCTATTGTAAACTAAATAAACCATCTCAACTGGTATATTTGAAGATTTTAATTCTGACAATAAATGATTATTTAATACATTTGGTCAATGCATTAGTAAAATACATTATTTTGAGTTTTAACATATTATGCATCTAGTTAAAAGGCATCTAGACAGCTGGTCCTTCATCATTTGTGCGGACGCATGGTCTGAGGAAATTCTAAATTTGTTCGTACTCTACAAACAAATTTAGGTAAGAACATATTGATGAATCCCAGATTTGTGCTTCAAACGTTCCTAAGCACGGTGTAAGCACAGATTTGTGCGTCCGCACTGTTTGTGAGTGAGGCCCATTGACCTTTAAATGCAGTAGCAGCTGGACTGAGTAGCAGAGTGGCAGAGACATACCTGTAAGGCGCCAATCGTGGCTGAGATTTCAGGCTGACGAAAAGCTCAGGGGAGTGCAGACAAGGACGGATTGCCTCTGATCTTGTTTTGCAGTAAAGAAGCCGTAAGCTGAAGCTGTTTGTCCTTTGTGTGTCATTTGAGAGAGCCCACCTTGGTAACTGCAGATGTAACACTCTTCTTTATGGCAGCCAATGGCATCAGGTCAAAAGTGTACAGTGATGTATAATGGATGTGATGTGTGAACCATGCTTGCTCATTATTACGATGACAGTAAGTAAACAGAAGTTTGGAGCCAACACAGGCAGCTCATTATAAAGCCATACACTTCCACTCTTTGCTCTCTCCATCCTGCATTCAACCTCCATCTTTGCTGTGTTAAGTGTCTTTTATTATTGCTCTCCGTTAGCCAAATTAAGTTATCCTTCCACTTTATTTTGCCAAGAGGGAAATGAGACGTGTCAGCAGAAAGTAAAAATATCATCAGCAGCCTTGTGCTATGACAGATTAATTGGATTATAGTTGCATTTAGCCTAGATTAGGTCCTGCATGGGGACCTGGATGGTGACACAGATGGATTAAGTTAGAGAGTGCTACACTGATGGGAAGAGCTCTTAATTGTGTAAGGTAAATGCTGTGACACATGGGTGACATCAAAGTCCAACTATTTCCTCCCCCTTGATAGTTGTATTCAGTGATGCTTTCCACCGGCTGTTTTTTAAAAGTAATGTGGTCTAAAAAATATTCCACAGATGCTGTGTTCACTGTTTCCCCTGCAGTGACCAATAAAAGTAATTGTATTGCAAAATAGTTCATTTTAAGGGTTGGGAAACCATTTTTATTTTGGCAAGGTTGAAATGTGTTACCTTTTGCCCACACCTTACAGCAACAGTATAGACCGATCCACAGCATAGTTATAGGCTTACTCAGTAAATGAATTACAACATAGACCTCATTTTGGTTGTTTTTGTCATTGTTCCTGTTAGTTCTGATAACATTGTACTTATATATATTTCAGTCAGACAACTCACGTTCAAACATATTATTGCAGCAGTAGAACAGGTTTAGTGTTTGGCGTCTAGGCTCCAACTTAATCACTCCTACATATGATTACACAGGACTGATGGGAGTGATGAGCAAATACTTGTAACCCCCCGTTGGAGCCTACAGGTGGATGCTGGGGTGATGGAGGGGCTGAAGCAACTGGTAGCAGTACTGCAGCAGCAGTGCGAGCAAAGGGGATGATGGGAAATGTATTATAGATGGTTGTGGAGAGTGAGGTATGTCACATGATGTATGTCACATGATTGGAGCAGCGCAGATGGAGTTGGCTGCCTGAACTAGCTCGCAGGCGTCGCTCCATATATACATATTAAAACCTAGCAAGCCCAACAGTGAGACACTTTAGGTTTAGGATGCAGACTGTGTGGGCTCCTCCCAGCTCACCTGCTCTTATCATCCTGAAACAGCTGTCCAATCACAGGGATGCATAACAATAGCTCAACAAATGGAAATTAGGTAGAGCAACACAATCTGAACACATATATTCTGTTCAAAGTGAGGTTGATCATTTTAATTAGTTTTATACTTGAACATATTTAATAATCTTCAGATAATACATCTTTAAATACATCTTTTCAGCCTCTGTTTTTTTCATGCTTATATGAATTTTTTTCAAGGAGGTATTTGTCTGTATTTGGTAAATGGTCTGTAATTATATAGCACTTTTCTAGCCTTGATGACCACTTAAACGCTTTACAGTACAGTTTTACATTACCCATTCACACACACATTTATACAGTTAATCCATGTGCAGCACTTTTCTCTATGAGAAGGGCCAAATTGGGGTTCAGTATCTTGCCCAAGGACACTTTGGCATTCGGGATGGGGAAGACTGGGATGGAACTGCTGGCCTTCTGGTTAGAGGACGACCATTCTAACACCTAAGCAACACACAGGACTGATGAGGCACTTTAATCTGACACCCCCCACTTAATCAGCAAAATAAAATTCTGAGCTTTAACGAATCAGTCTGATACGTGTAGCAATGTACAGGGTGGCTTTGTAGCAGCTTGATGTCACTTGCACGTAGTTGGTTAAAGGTTAACACAGTAGACAGCCATCATTGCACTGGGATCTGGTGCGGCACTTCTCAAATCCCAGCAAGCTGATTTATGTCCTGCTACCTTCAGATGGCTGCAGGAATCTGTGGAAGTACGAAGCAGCTATGTACAACAAATAGTTAAAGAATGACTCACAGTAATGTATAGATAGTAGATGTCCCTGTTTTAAACACACTATGTTTTTTGTGTTGATTTTAAATACCTCTACTGACCCATCATACTTTATTCAGTTTACATTTGTTGATAAGTGGAAGTGAAAGAACACTGCACCAGAATCAGACATGGTTCTGAATTGACTACTCTGCAAAGTTTAAAGAATTGACAGTCATTTGTCAGTGCTGATAACTACTTATTTGGATTAGCTGAAAGACCTCACTAAGGCAAACTACAATATTTTGACCCACAGTGAAAACATCCATCACGATACCCCCAACTCCACAGATGTGTTTTGTTTCAGTTTTACTTCAACGTAAATTACAGACACTGTAATCTGGCTAAGCAGTTGGCTTGTTTACAACCTGTCTCATGAACATCTGAACGATCACGTTTCCTGTCCGATCTCTACTTCATCTTCTCGATACCGTCGTTTTCCCAGATGTCAGCAATTACTTTGGTGGCTACAGTGTTATCATAACAGTATGTCCAGAGCTTCAAAGATAAGTAGTAATAAACCTGAATTATTTTTTGGGAAAGTGAATTTGTTGTGGTAGGATGGAGGGGAAGTATGAACAGATAAACAGGGTATGAAATTAATTCTAACCAGTCTGCTGGCTTTGAGCTGCAGTTTAACAGATATGACCTGACAAGCCACGACTCACTGATCTCAATTTCTACATGTACAGCCCCTCCACCCACTCTAAATATGCCATTGTGTGTCCGTGTTTTCTTTAATGAGCCGAAACCACACAGATAGA
The DNA here is from genome assembly GCF_022539355.2 of Hippoglossus stenolepis. Taxonomy (NCBI): domain Eukaryota; kingdom Metazoa; phylum Chordata; class Actinopteri; order Pleuronectiformes; family Pleuronectidae; genus Hippoglossus; species Hippoglossus stenolepis. The sequence continues at coordinate 23,380,914 of NC_061495.1, forward strand.
TGTAATAATACTTCCAGAAGCTTTAAATAGATGCCTCTGTCAGTGGATTTATTTAATTGTCCGACTGATTGTCAATCACAGAAAATGTCCCAAAAAAGAAAGTGTGTTATCATGCACACTATCTACCTTGATGCAGGCAGCTGTTACCAGTCCTCAACTCCGACCCTGCTGCTGGCTGCCGGACATAACTCAACCCTCATGCATTCTTAAAATGTAGTTTCATGGTGTCTACCAGATGTTCACACTAAATCCAAAAACAGAGATATCATCCAGTTTGACTGCAGCAAGTCAGTCGCGGTTATAGCCGGTGTTCCATATACAGATGTTTGTCATCTCATCATAATTTTTATGTGGAGTTTAGTGTCAGTGTCAGAGGTGGCTCTGCTCGGTGTGCCCCATAGGGAAAAGGAACAGGTCAGAACAGTGAACCAGCAAGGCATGTGATAGCAGCACAGCTGGTGGGAACACATGTAAGGGGCTTGCACATATGTTAAGTATTTAACCTATCAAAGAGATTGTAATCCCGTGAATTGAGAGGATCACCATTACAAGTGTCCTTTGAACTAACTTTTAATAAAGATAACACCCCACTGTGACCTTTTCTATCAAGCAACCTCATCAGATCCAGATGCCATAAAATGGGAGCTCATTAAATCTAGGTTTGTCCAGGTTCCATTCATCTTCTTTTCCCTTTTCTTTTTTTTTTTTCTGTGCCCCAATTGATATTGTGAAGATGTTCTTGTTGAATTATTAAGGCACTCAATGACAGTACATTCATCTAACCTCACTCAGAATCTCCTCCAGTGTCACGGCCATTAAGTCTGACGCAAGCCTTGATTATCATGGCAGGAAATGTGCAAGGGAGAGAAGACAGGGTCTTAAGCTGAGGCTGAGAGAAATAAAAGAAAGAAAGCGAAGGTAGACAGAGTACTGAAGGCAAGCTGAAATAAGCGTGGAGAGAAGCTGCAAAAGCACTGGAGCCCATCTGATGTGTGCATTAGAAATGAGATGGGAATTAAAGCATGGTGCAGTAGCTGCCACCATATTCAGGGCTGCTGCTGTGTGTTCCTGTCAGATCCATCTAACTGCCCAGAGTTGCTTTGCACTACACTCATGTAAAAGCGTGACTGATGCTCTGAGCTCACTCACTGACTCCAAACTGTTTTAACAAGGGTATTACAGTAAATAGAATTAAGAGATTATAATGTCATGTAATGTGAAATGTGTGCAGTGGAAGGTTTTAAAATTAAAACAGACTTTATGAAATAACATATATATCCAGATGGTGTAAAAGGAGCCACTAAATGAGTTCAATAATATAAGTACATTGTTATAATATAATAAGTCACTCTATGCTGGGAAGTGTCCAAAATAATGTTCACAATAATAACAAAATATAATACTTCCCTTTTTCTCTAAGGAGCTGTTACATCTCCTGCATATCTAGTTAGCTGAACACACACACACGCTCCTTATTATGTGATCATGATAAACGAGCTACAACTTGAGTCAACAGATACTCTTCTTCACAAACCATTCTCTTCTCATATTCCTCATTTATTGGGTTGAATTATGCAGTCCAAAACTCTGTTTTTAAATAATTTACTGTGTGCTGCTCAGTGTCTCCGGGGAGCGCTAAATTAGATCCAATTTCAGGCTCATGTCAGGCAGATCTATGGCAGTCATACAAATGCTGCCTGAATGCACAGGCTGAATGGTTGCTGGACTGTGTGCATGCATGCGAGCATTTCTGTGTGTGCCAGTATGAATCAGGATCCATGACTATCTACAGTGTCAAGATAACCCTTTGGAATAACCTGGTTTTCTGCCTGAATTTGTATTAAAATATGTGAACTGATCCTCATCTAGGTCAAAGATATTAAACACAAGGCGTCAAAGCTGATAACTCTCAAACAATTCAAATTTTTGTCTTTTAAATACACACATAAACATTTATTGTCCTCGTGGAAAGAATAAGTGAACTATGTGGTTGAACCACAGCTGCTGATCAGGCCAGCACATTTTTTCTCTTGAGCTAATTCCACAGCATCTCTGTTGGGTTGAGGTCTCTGATCTGATCTCAGCCAATCCAGTAGGCAAATCTTCTTAGTTTGAAGTTGCTCTGTAGTAGATTAACTTCCATTTGTAGGGTCATTGCCCCACTGCATCATCTAATGTCTGCTGATCTTCAGCCCCATTAGCCTGTTTCAGTGAGGATACATTCTATAATTGCAATAAGTTATATTTGGAGGTATGGCTCTATTCTGGGATCTCTCGGCCCTTCCTCATGCATACATGGAAAGCCTAAAGGTAGGGAAAGCACACCTCCCTATGAGCCTCTATGGAAAGAGCAGCAGGGAGAGTAACAGCTTAAAGACCCCAAGGAGACCAGAGCAGACACCACATGATAATATGGATTTTGAAGTGGCTTCCGTTGGAAGCAGGACGAGTGGGCGGGGTTAAAACAGCACAATATGAGTTTTTGCCAATTGAATGCATAGGAGGGGATTAGCTGAGCCATTAGCTGACGTGGGCTGGTACCAAGACCTGCTGCTAACAGATGATGTACTGGATTGTGGCGGAGCTTGACTTCCTGACCTGCTTGAACTAATGCTATGCTCAATAAGATGGAGTGCTCCACTGGAAATGAATTTTCCCCTTGTTGATGTTGAGCTGTCCAAGCCCAGAGGCAGCAAAGCCCCAAATCATGATGATCCCCCCATCGTACTTCACATTCCTAACTATGTTTTCCTGTTGGTGTATAGTTTACCCAAACAATTGTAGTGTCAAGGTGATCTGAGGCAAACTTCTTTTTTTCAAGGAGCAGCAGCGGCTTCTTCTGTGATGTCCTGCCAATTATTCCCTCAGCCTCATTACTCTGTGCTTCTTTTTACCTTAGTGAGCATCTGTTTTTTTTTTTTCTTTTAGCTGGAGGCTAAAATCTAGGGAGAGTAGCCTGAGAACTAAATCTCCATTTATATAGTTTGTGTGATTGTGGATTGATGAATGTCTCTTTTTGATGTTACTTTACACCTCTTTTCACCTTTATGCAAATCAACAATTATTTATTCTTGTAAGATAAAAAAATATTGAACCAGCTGTAACCCCAAACTTCCAGTCTGGTTGTATTGGCCTGGCCTTTTAGCCAGTCTGACTATGACAGACAACTCACTTTTTGTTTGTGTGTGTGTCTGTGTGTATGTTCGTGAGAAAAAAAAAAGATCTACAGTATATGTGGTAGTCAGTGGTAATATTGTGTTCATAAATAAATCAATGTAGGCTTCACGAAACACAGAGGAGTAAAACTATTTTTGTTTCATTGTGAAACTGTAGCAGGTCAGAGGACGTCAGCTGAGTAGGCGGTCCATCAGGGTGGCCCACAACTAATTCACCTTCACGCTGCTAAAGAATAGGGCCACATGTGTCTTAGACCACAGTGGTATGAGGAATCAGAGGTAAAATGCATCTTCAATGCATCTTAGGTGGGTCCACACTTGTGTAACTCCAATTTCACTTTGGGTTTTACCATCAGTCATTCAGATCACATGCTTTTTCCAGCCTACATTGACAATGTTTGTCTGATGTAATTATGTACTGGAACTTAATTTAAGACAAGCTTAATTACAGGTCCTTACAGGAGTTATCCTACTTTTCTTGACACTGTCCCTGCCCAAAGGCATTAAACCCTGTTGCTTGCAAGATCTGAACCCATCCAGAGCATTTTCTTTAGGGCAATGTTGCAGCAGATTGTCTGGTGTATTTCAGAATTAATTGTGCGGTCATATGCTGGTAGCTTCAAACAGGGCTCCCATATGGCACCATGCACTGTGTGGGCCACTCTGCGAGGGGGCAGATGCAGATGTGTAGACCACAGAGGGACGCCAGGCATGAAACGGAAATGAACTCTCCTTATTGTCTTGTAAGCACTATTGCTGTCATTACCCAGGAGATAGGACAAGCAACAAAGGCTTTGTCAAACCGGTCTGCAAACCTCACCTGGAGATGACTTCTGCTCCCATGGTTCTCAGTCGAGCAACTAGCGTCCCAGGACGCCATCACAGATGTTGCATTGTAATAAAGCAGCCAACAGCAGGAGGAAATATGTCAAAAGAATGGGCCCTCCACACTTCATCAAGCTCGAACCCTCTGCTGTTGTTAATGGTTAATCAACACATGACTGAAAATGGAGGCATCCACATCTCAACAGAACAAGGTTGGGTCAGTATTCAGTGATGGTTGTGTTGTGTTGTGTTGTAACTGCAGCTTTTAATAGGGCTGATCGTTGCAGGTTGATCTCCTTCAAAAGAAACGTCATTAAACAGACAATAACAAATGATTACCTCTCCTTCCCACTGATGCTGTTATGGTAACATCAATAGTAGGTAAACACTATCATGGAGACTGATCAGATTGAAATGGTGAAGTGAGAAGTAATTAGCATTGGCATTTTGAGGAGTAATATGACATGAACGAGTCTGTAAAATGTCAGGTTAGCTAAAGGCGTACACAACACAGGTGATTGTCATGTCTGATATCTGACCATGTTCTTGCGTGATGTGTGCTGCCTTTACCGGTTAAACGTAGGGTGAAACCTGTGGCCAAAAGTATGAGTTATGTTAAACCTCTTAGATCTAATTATATTTTTTATTGAGTTTATTTGATGCAGTGAAAGAGGGAGGAACCTAGGTCACACATACCTGCAAAATGCAATGGATTACAAATTAAAGTCCAAGAAGTCCAAGACAATAAAGTCAACAGTCAACAGGATACGAATATCCCCAAAATCAGATAATTACATACTAACTAATTCAAATAACAAGCTTACACCTTTAGGTTTCATATAAGCCACAGAACACACACTTTCTTTCTGAAGCTGTGATGGTTATTATACAATTAAATGCAATGCAACTTATCCCAATTTCTTGCACCACGCAGTCTAAAAAAACCATCTTTCTTGTTGCAATTGAACCGCAACACTGATACCCAAGCAGGTTTTGATAATGAAGTGGCAAAATTATATAGACTCAAACCAGAGCAGTTGACCAGTAACTATTGCTTCACAAAGCAATGCAGAAAGGAAATGCAGGTGCTACTCACAGCTGAAAGACAGAAACTCTAACCTACAGACAAACCAAACACACAAAACACATATTTTGGCATTAATTTGTGAGTCAGTGATAATGAGTCATTCAAAATGGAAGTTTGACAAAGGCTGACATTGCACTGTATGAAATAGAAAAAAAATATAATATGCTAATGACAAATCGTATATTTTATAATGTAGTTATTGTAAAGTATAGCAAGTACCCGCTGCTTTTAGTAAGTATGACATTTCTACCAATTAATCTGAATATAAGTATATTGATAATTAATAATACAGCATTTTGCATAGTTTTTTTGACTAAAACAAACAACATGATTTACCACCATGTTGTTATAAATATACAGATGTGGAAAAAAGCCCCAGTTTTTTGTGTTCCTGTGTTTTTCAGCTTAAGACTGCATGTCCATTAACTGATCCATTCATTGATCAGAACTGTGCATAATACCTCTGTGGCAGAACCCATTACAGTATGTTGACAGATGCGGAAGACACTTAGCGCTTGACACTCTACTGTCTCCAGCATGTCTCAGTATCCAAAGGAACAAAGACAGATGCCGCTGACATAAAAGGCCAGAGATCCTATCAGCTGCGTGAGAATGTAAAGTTGAAGTTGTTTGTTATGAGGACGTTTGCCCACATGGGGAGCTCAAATAGACATGGCAAAGATCTAACAATCCACTGTCCTCCTGCATATTTGACAGGTCAGGGGTCACTGGCATGCTGAGGCAAATGGTATTTATTTCATTAAGTGCCACGCTCCTCCAAACTAACCTGAGGGAACGTCGTCCTCTGAACGGTGAGTCGGCATGTTTGATCGGGGAAGTATCTCTCTTGCCATCAAGGTTAAACGACAGAGGCGTGAGCGAGAGGCCTTCAGGCCAAAACCAAAGCAGGAATTAGCAGTTGACATGTTGTTGTCATAAATAAAGTTCTTTCATCCTCTTTTTCCACACCTGTTAAACCTTGACAGAAAATGGTTCCTGTTTAACAGATGTCATTTTTTTTTTACATATTTCTAGCACATTTGGTGCAAAGGGAAAAACACAGGGTCCACATTTATCAATCATCTAAAAGTGGAGTGTCAGTCCGAAATTGTGCTCACACCTAACTGGTATTCGAGCAAATCATGTAGTGTAATTATTGGGAGGAAAGATCCTGGCACCAAATTCATAATTATAATTATTTATATTGAGGTGTCCTTACAAGCTTCTCTATGCAGAGAATGCCATATGTCAATCTATCCATTATTATCATTTACTCTGGACTCTTTATTACTCTAGACTTTGCCTCCTGAATGAGGAGTGTTTTTTGGTTTTGATTATAGATTCTTTGCTGGATATATGTTTTCTCCCTGTTTTCTGTTTCCTGTTTTATTTTGTAGTTTCTGCTCCTTGTGTGTTTCCTCCTTTTACGTCCTGTCTTGGTCCTGTTTCCTGCCGCTGTGATTGTCTGCACCATGGTTCCTCATGTGTTTCACCTGTGTCCAATTACCCCTGCCTTCCATGTGTATATAAGTCCATGTGCTTCCCTTTGTCTTTTTTGGGTTGTTGTCGTTGTCCATGGTTGTCTCACCATCCCATCCTCTCCAATAAGTTTTCTAGTGTCCCCTGGTGTCTACCTTGTTTTTGCTGTGAGCACTTTTTTGAGTTTTATTGGATGTTTGGATTTTGTGTGTTCTCTGTAAAGAACCCTTCCTAAATTAAAGGTCAATTTCCACCTTTTTGCTCTAAGCATTTTTGGTTCCTCCTGCTTTTAACTGAACTGTGACACATGCACCCTCACAGCTAAGCAATGTAGAGTCTCCAGTTAATCTACATGTATTTAGACTGTGGAAGGAACCTACAGTCCCTAGAGAAAAGCTACAGCATGGGGATAAAATTGACAAAGAGAGAATCTGGAGGACCAGCTAGGTTAAACCCAGAATGTTCCTGCTGTTAAGCAACAGTTCCTCCCGCTGTGCCACCCTCCGCTGATGAAGTTTTGCAAATATAAATGATAATGAATGATTATGAAAATGTTTGCTGCTTGAGGTGTCCCTAGATGATTTAGACTGTCACAACCGGCACTGTTGAAAGAAATACTACACTCAACTCTGCTCATCTGCACAGCTCCTTCTGCTTTTGCGGTGATGCACTAGTTTGCACATAGTGAGTAGTTATGGAAGATCAAGCTGCAGGTATAATTTATTTATTCAACCATTTAAAACTACTGGTAGCAGAACAACTGCATGAATATGTTGCAGAAATAAATCAGTTTCCCCACCTGAAAGGACACACACTGCACAAGTTCAATGTATGGCGTCCCATTCAACATTCATTCACTCTCAATTACATGTAAATCTCATGGTTGGGCTATATGAAAAGTTAAAGGATCACCAAACTCCACACAATTCATCTTCTGAGCACCACACAGGTGGAGTCTCTCCATGAGACGTGTTTTCCAAGTGACGTCATCAGTGACGTGCAAGCAGGGGGTGGGGGGCAGGGGGCAGACAACACACCAAACTGACTGAGAGCTTATGAGGATTGTGCCTAAAGCTGTGTGAGTCACAAAAATAATGACTGGAAAATGTTCATTATCCTGCTAAGCAAACCTGCCTGTAGCCCAGATGATCTGGTCAATACTCTATTTATGAAGCCTGCTGTGTTTCAGTATGAACCAACAAAACAAACATCAGTTTTAGGGTCAGGCAGATCCGCTGCTTTCAAACATGCACTGGACTCCACAGATCCTCCATATTTTCTCTGGAGGAGGTGCATGTTTGAACGCAAATATCCGAGTGACACTCTGCAGTTTATATGGACTTCATGTGGGTGTGTCTTCTGTCCCGATGCTGTGCTGCACTGTATAAACTGTACTCTATGAACTGTATGAAAGACAAACAGACCCAACTCTGAAATGGTATTTTATCATTTAGCCAATATTAATGTAAATGATAATGTGAAATCTATATTTACAACAGCTGTGATCTACTGCTAGAGGTTTTGCCTCCCTTATGTGTGTATCTAGGGAACAAGAAAGCTGTTGACATTGTCAATCTCCAGACCAGCTGTGTGTGTGTGTGTGTGTGTGTGTGTGTGTGTGTGTGTGTGTGTGTGTGTGTGTGTGTGTGTGTGTGTGTGTGTGTGTGTGTGTGTGTGTGTGTGTGTGTGTGTGTGTGAGAATTATTCTAATTTCTACACTGAGGTTGTGTTTTTAGTCTGAATTTTACTTCTAGTGTGAGTGATTCTGAGCTACATGATAAACACAGGGCAAGATCTTTTTTTTAGCCAGCCCAAACAAATTCCATTCCACTGGTGATCAGAAATAAATTTTGGCCACTTGCATGTCACTTATCTTCTTGCTAGCTGAATGAGAAACACTGGAATTCTCACATACCACAGAGAATTGTTTTAGTTTCTCAAACAGACGAGTTGTGGGTGGTGGTGGCAGTGGATGGAGGCAGGGTCACCTCTGATGCAGGTTGCCACTCTGGCTGCTGTTCATCTCCCCAGCCGAACTTGTGTTTCAACTCTTTTTGCTCTGTGCCCTCCAGCCAGACCTCCATCTTCCCCCCAGGACCTTGTGAGCCCATCCAACCCCTGCAGCCCTGCTGCAGGCTGGGCAGAATGACAACACCATGGCAGGGCCTTTGGCTCAATGGCAGACAGAATCTATTAGCTCCCAGCTGATACATAAAGAGTAGAAAAAGTAGAGCTAAAACAGGAGCAAATAAAAGAGAAAAAGTTGTAAGTGAGATACTAAACATCCATAAGGAATCCTTTTTGGCCACCTAAACAAATCACCTAAGAATGATCAGTACCTTCTCACTCAGGTTGGGCCCAGCACTGTCAAGCAGAGGAGTGTTCTCCCACTCTGCTCTGCTAAGACCATCCTGATGAGGCTCAGTGGAGACCATGCTCTTTGAAACTACTCAGCTCCACAAAATTGTTTTCTGTGTGTGGTCTACATCCTTCTTTCTGTCAATAACCTTATTTAACCCACTTGCAGCTACTTTAACTTGACATTCCTCTCCCTTTTGACCCTCTGCTCAATCTTCTATAAAGTGTATTCCCTTTCTACTCTCTGCTCTGCCTGTCCATTATTTGCATAACTTATTTTTGTTTATCACAGTTAATCTACATTTTTCAATATATATTTTTTTTCATAAGCTTCTCCAGAGACTCTCTTTGAACTGTATTATATTATCCTGTATGTGTGAATGCAAATGTCCAAATCAGATGAACCAGACATTAATGGACATCACCCTGGCACCTCCTCAATACACTGTGTGTGCTATGACCAATTAAGTCCATGTGTGAATCGCGCAGGTGACTGCCGAGAGGATTCAGGATTCAGTGAGTGGGTGTGTTGCACGCTGTAAACACAGACAGTGTAAATTGGATGATTAAATTCAGCCAGACTGACGTGTGTCCTACATGGAGCTGGAACTGAAGTATGTAGCCTAGCAGTGGAGAAAGCAAAGGGTGGAGGCAGGGGATCATCTGGGAGCTGGCTCTGCAGAAAGTTGACTGACAGTACAGTTTTATGGTAAAGTCTCTGTCTCCAGGCTCAATTTGTTCCCTTCATATTGAAAGTGTGTGCACACATACAAAAACCTTTTGAGTGAGACATGTGAAGTTGGTCTTGTTCCATCTTTAGAACCTGCTGTGGCTGAGGGGGTAGAGCGGTTGTCCTCTTACCAGAAGCTTGGTGGTTTGAAACCCAGTCTTCCCCAACCTGCATCCTAAAGTGTCCATGGGCAAGATATCTTACCCCAACATAGAAAAAGTGCTGCCCATAGATGCACTGTGTGAATGGCAATTGGCAACTGTAATGTAAAACTCTGGTCATCAAGACTAGAGAAGAAAAGCACCATATAACTACTTCCCATTTGAAGGTTCTGTTGCATGAAAAGGCAAACTTCAGTCCACAATACACGTATGACAGCAGATCTCCCTCTGCATCTATTTTATATTCCTATTCTAGAGCAGTCCACTAATTTCCCTATTCTGTCTGGCATGCCTTGTCTGACTGTCAAGCCTGTCCTTTGCCTATCTTCGTCTCCTAATCACCATTTTCACTACAATAATATTTTTAAGCCCTGCTTTCTGGAAATTTTGAGGGGTGAAGGTGTCAAATGAGGATTAAATGCACATTGAATAAAGAAGCTGTTTATTAGGAAGTAAAGGCAGAGTTAACTGAACTGCAACAATTATCAAAGATACATATACAATGGTCATCAGTGTGTCTTTAATTTAGTCCCATGAAATTCACTTGACTAAGAACGTGATTGTGTATTTTGGATCTCACTCTATATATATCATTTCTTATATCATTTCTCTCAGTGATATTTAAAATTAATTGAACAAAGCAAATTATGTAAATCCTTCAGGTGACATGCAGCCCATTCACGTCATCTATGCCTGTGACAGTTTGTAGCATAACCATAACTGAGACGAACTAAGACTTGCAGGTGAAAACTGCACCTGAACTTCAATATTGTCTTGACACAAGGGGTTGGGGACTTCTTACATGTCCGGTGCCCACTGGACCGGATCTCAATGCAGACTTTGAGCCTGAGTTGCCCTGCTTTCAGGAAACCTAAACATCACAGCAAGTGTCAACATTATATTTAACTTGTGTTGCTGTATTCCAACACAGCGGTGTCTGAGCAATAGCTTAGAGCAGGGAGCTGAGGAGCAAAGTTTGTAGAGTTAGTGGTGATATATGCACCGTGTTATTAGCAATTCTGATATACACCGAGAGAAGAGAGGGAAGGAAGGCAGGCACACAACACATTTAATGAAGCACCTGTCAACGTGCAGGACACTGGATACATTTAAGAGGAGAGCGATGCACCGTGGTGACTGCTTGGGTGATTATATGTCAAGCACATCAGCCAGCAGTGTGGGCATCCCTGGCCCCGGCATTGGGGCTGCTAACAGTTATTAGGTTAAATTTAAACTTCCAATTTACCATAAGCTTCTTTAGACATGCACTGACCACTCGAAGCGCTTTACAGTTCAGTTTGCCATTGACCCATTCACAAACCGATTCGTACAGTACATCTATGGGCACCACTCTATGAGGGGCCATTCGGGGTTCAGCATCTTGGCCAAAGACGCTTTGGCATGCAGATGGGGAAGACAGGGATTGAACCGCCAATTTCAGACCACTCGACCCCCAAGCCACAGCCGCCCCATAGAAGACACTGACGACGATGTCAAGAGAGTTTGTGGTGATAAGAGCTGACGACGGTGTCAGGGTGCTTTAAACATGATCACGTCATCGCAGCAGCTGAGTTAATATGTCCCTTCCTGCCTCTCTCTGCTGCACCCGGCTGCTCCACCTCTCACCTGAATGATACTGAGAATTTGTTGCTGTTGTGGACGCATCTGTGCAGAGGACCTCCCGCTGTGTTGTGCATGTGTAAAAGGCAAACTGTGGGAAAACTCTGGATTGTAACTGTAGGTCATGTCTGAAAGTGGCATTACTAATATAAAAAAGGTCCCCCATTTTATCCTTTTTTTTAATGGCACCATTTAAGCACCAGGACTTTTATAAAAGTATAACTTTAGCACCAGAAACTTAAAAAAAAACAAATGATACACAAGTTGATGAGAGGCTGCAGCTCCTTTCCAAAGCTTCTTGCCTCAACAGATCCAAACTGATACTCCTCCTCTCCCAAATATAGGACAACCCTCTCAATTTGAGACTCTTTATGAGGACAGAAAACACTTCTACACAAATTCTATCGGGAAAAATCCGAGAATCTATTCATCCAAGGAAAAGAGAGTCACCGACATTGAAGCCTTTCTTCTTGTATAACAGAAACATGAAATTGTAATATATGAAAGTCCCATTTGTGTAGCTTTATCAGTCACTCGCTCACACTTTCTCCAGTCAGGTTCTGGGAAGCTGTCAAAATCATTTTTCTCTTAAGGCTGGTCTTTTAAGCTCATCATCCATGACATTTGAAATGTTTTGTTTTGTTTGACAGATTTTCTCCCATGGCAGTAGAGCCATTGGGAGACACTATAAAGTCGTTTTCAGTCATCATAAATCTATGTTGCAGCAAAGGACTAAACGCATGGATTCCGAGACTCCTGCTGATATGGCGTGTTTCCTAAAGCTTGCACAGAGAGAGAGAGAGTTAGTAACTTTATGCACCTGAAAGCATGCTAAGATGTGGTTCTTCAAAGTACAACTTTGTTCTCACTCGTGGAAAAAGATGGTGAAAATATGCAAACCAGCGATGTTGGGCTTGAGTAGAGAAGATCAGTTTTGTTGAAACCTACGATAATCTTTGTGTGGTTCTTTCTACAACCCAAGCCTTTAAATTTACTTAAATGACAATACCATGGCAGGGCCTATGTATGCAGTGTTGCCATGGCAACCGGTTTCCATATGGATGTGCCAGACTGATGTTGAGCTTCCTATCAGAACGGACCTCCAGGAGGTCAAAGGCCAGATCTTTTCCCACAGTGTGTCAAACATCTCCACTGGTGCCAAGCATCAGTGTAACCTTCCTTTCATGTGGTAACCGAGCTGAAGGTCAGTGACTCTTGACTGTGTGTGTGTGTGTGTGTGTGTGTGTGTGTGTGTGTGGTGTGTGTGTGAAAAATAACAATTATCTCAGGATGAAAAAGCAGTTCCACACACAAAAGATGGAGATAAGAACTGACTCTGGTGTCGATGTGCTGTAATCAAAAACATGCGATCTCCGCAGCAGAATTAAAATGTTACATCCTGCCTCTGCCTGCTGCACCACCCCTCACCTGAACGCTCTGAAGATTCCTGTGGTTGTGAACGCGTCTGAGCAGAGAAGCTCCTGTTGCTTTGTTCATGTGTGAAAGGGAAACTCTGGAGAAAGTCCAAATCACATTATCCAGATATTCTCCAGGGTTCATGTCTCAAAATGTCTTCACAGTGCGTTAGCCTGAAGTATGTTCCAGAGATGAAACAAGATCAAGCTTCACATGTCTCGCTCAAAAGATTTTGTATGTGTGCACACACTTTCATTATCAAGGGTACAACGTGAGCCTGGAGACAGCGACTTTACCATAAAACTGTACTGTCAGTCAACTTTCTGCAGAGCCAGCTCTCAGATGATTTCCTGCCTCCAACCTTTGCTTTCTCCACTGCTAAGCTACGAACTTCAGTCACAGCTCCATGTAGGACACACGTCAGTCTGTCAGTCTGGCTGAATCCAATCATCCAATTTACTCGGACTCTGAAATGGGGCAAGAACAAACAGCCTGATTAGCCCTGAGCGTGAGTGGAATGTTTCCTCTCTTCCCATAATCCAGCTGGGCTTTGAAATGTGCCCCTTTTGATCAGCGACAACTGAGTGATGGCCGGCTGGAGACTGTACAGTACACACTCCCTAACAAAGGCACATATTCAGTTCTTTTTTCAGTACACTTACAAAGCTTGAGGCAACATTTAAACGGGAGAATTGTGATTTTAGGCACATTTTGCCCCAAAACGAGGACAGATGTGATGTGTAATTTTCCCTCATCAGATTTCCACACTGCCCTCAGCCAGTAAGAAATAATTTGTTTCTCTTTAGCTGTTGCCACAAAGAGGAAACGTCAACTTGGCCCATCAAAATGAATCGCATCAAATCACACAGACCTCCAGCCAACCGCTTCAAACTCCCCATGTCCCCCTCTAGTACCCCTCACCTCTACAACATCTCGGCAATCACTTGTGTAAACTGGCTTAGGATAATTGAATGTTTTTCTTTGACATTCATTCATGTCATTTCTCAGCTGCTGACAGGAAACATTCTTCTTCTTCCGTCATGCACACGCTGGCTTGATTCTGATTAAAAGATGATTATGACTGTAGTAAAATTGCCTCCTGATCAGTCCTGGAATTATGAGATTGTAGTAATGATTGTATCATTAATGGTGATCTCAACATTTCCTCACAGAGGCTCTTAAACATGAGTGATTTCCTCAACTGTTTAATGAGAAGAGGATATTTCACTAAAGGTTTACAGCTCACAGCTCCAGGGTGAGGTTCTGTTAGTGTACAGGGAGCTGATGTCACAGAATCTTTGAAGCAGAGTAAAGCTGCAATCAGCTTATACAAATATATCCTGCTGAAAGTAAAGTCACATGGGAAAAGTATTAATTACAAATGAACTGTTTTATTTTTGTAGTTCTGGTGTTACTAATTTACAGAGCAAGGAAACTTTTGAAGTCAAAAAGCCCTGTGCAAAACAAAAAAAGGTCAAAATTTCAAACAAAAAACAGTGTGTTGAAAATGTCCATCTAATTGTACTTCCTGATTCATGTTTGTCTTACAATGCTTGCCGTAGCAGTGTGTAATTACAGTCACAACATTAAAAAAATGTTTTTATTGTTGTGGCTGACATATGCCACACACACTTTCTTTTCTTCTGACCAAATTCAAATCTCCATCCAAAATTGAGAGCACATTTGAAACGAATTTCTATCCATGTTTTCCATCCAGTGCTTTTATGTGAATATTCAGATGCAGGCAATCATTTTGCAGTGAGGTGCACTAAATATCACGATGAAGTGATTCAAATGAAAAGCGTGCCGGTTAAAGGAGGAGAACATAGGAGGAAAGTAGCTAGTCTATCTCTCTTTTGTCATTTGTTATGCTACTTTTTGTGGCACTTTGTGTGAACCCCTGCGTGCGACACTGTGAATGTCTTTTTCATGAGTCTGTCTCCCTCGTCTGTTTTCACCACCCTCCCCGTTGCCGTTGGGATCAGGCATGAACGCATGACTTTGAACATGGTCGGACAGCACACACGAGTTCCGCCAGATCATTGACTGGCCCTAAGCCCCAAGAGAGGTCTAAACGTTTGTTGGAAAAAGCTAATAGTTAAAAAAAAAGAACTTAAACAATCATCCAGAAAGATTAAACTCTTTTCAGACACGAGATGTTTAAAATCCTGGCTTCAGTTATACGTTGGTGTTATGGATATTTGATTTTCACTTCATGTTTTTTACGCCCTCAGACATGACTGAAACATCTGCATATTGCTCAGTGCTTGCACAGTATTTGGGAACTGGAGTGTGAGAGAAAGCTGAGACAGAACAGTGGTGAGTTCAAAATGCTATAAATAGGATGAGAAAGATGTTTTTTTTGTTCTCTCACAGGCAGCAACAGGGCTGGAATTTAAAAATGTGTTTTCTGTTCCCTGTTCCCTGTCTTTTCTTTGTATCAGTATTTAACAGGTTTTTTAAAATCTATTGTCACAGTTGCACAGCAAGGAGCAACTTTGTTTCTTCAAGGACTTAAACGTACTCGTCCACTGTGTTTCCTACTTGTACTAGTAAAGTGATTTAATTTTCTCTTTGCATATAAGAAGATGATTGAGATTATTTAAATATATATATATAATAGTGATCTTTAAATCTATCTGAGTGTGTTTCAGCATGTCCTGCTGCATTACTGTGGCAGTAGTTCAGATACAGTGATGCAGGATTCTAATGTAGAGGGAGGATTTTTAAAGGGGCTTTAATTCTGGTGTAAACAATGTTATTAACATCAGTCACTCGAAGGGAGCATGTCAAGATCTGAACAGAGAAGTAATGCATATTTGAGGCTATATCAGAATCAGCTATAGCAAAAATATCAAAATGATACAAAGTTTGTAAGTATGATTGACAGTTTTGGACAAGCAGCTCCAACACTCATCAGGTTTGCAATGGGAATGTGGTATTCATCTCAGTAAGTTAAATGCACTATGAATGAGCACTTATTAAATTACACGTATTAAATTGGTCAAAGCTGAGCAAGGTTGACAATTTTTGTTGAACAAGCATATTTTTCTTTGAACGTCTGATACGGAAACAAAACTGTAGTACTGAAATGAATGAGGTTCTTCAGTCTGAACACAATATCTCAACAGTCACACTCATATTGTTGGAACTTTGCTGTGTAAGTTTGTACATTTTACAAGATCACAAAGCCACCAACAGCCTAAAATATGCAAACACTCATTCATGTAATGCCTTTGACAACGCGCGCAACACCAAATGCTACATCAAATTTGCAAAATGTTGTTATTTCTATTTACTATATAATTGTAGAAGTTGATGAGGTAAAACATTAACTTGAATAGAAATAAAAAAAACACTTTGGTGATTTTCACAGCAGGCAAAAGCACAAGTGATTGCCATTCAACCCACTAATGTTGAACGGCACAGGTTAAGCATTAGTGTTTCACCTGACTCCACACCACTCAGGGGTTTATCAGGCAGAGATCGCAGGCAGGAAACAGGAACAACAGATCACAATTGTCCCACTTTTGTCATGGAAAGCAGATGCTGAAGGGATGTGTTCTGTAGCTGTAGCTCTCCCCTCCTTTTAATTTTTTAATTAAGGTGAGAAATTGAGTGCTAAAAGCAATTTGCAGCTTCAGCCTGCCTAGTCGCATCTGGATTAGTGCTGTGTTTGCCCCCCTCCAGCTCATTTCTTTCTCTGTCTCACCTACTCAAATCTTACACCATCCCCGCTTGTACTCTCGGGTTTTGAAGAGCCTGCTTGGAAACCGTTATTTAAGATATTCAGTGAGGTGTCTCACGTTTTAATTAACTCCCCTTCTCCTCTTGGAGGTAGAAAGAAACCAAGTTTTACTGCCTTTGTCTCCCACTAATGAACACAGTATGTTTCCTGCCAGACAGAGCCAAACGAGGTTAGCTAGATGGCTATCTTAATATATATACTGCTGAGTGGTGACCTCGAATTTGAATGAACATGACTGATTGCAATAAATTTGGAGGCTTGGAGGAAGCTGTCACTGAGATTGAAATCCAACAGATCAATAGACATCAGTATTCTGCGGTGGTTGATGCTCAGTATACTGTATCTCCAGCTGTTAAGGCACTGTGTGCTAGTTCCAAAGCAGGCTCCTCCATCCAGGAGGGAACCTTTCACTAGAAACTTCAGAGGATAGAATTCCTATAGGGATGAATAAGATGACAGGGAGGAGATGTGTGCCAGGTTTCATGGCAGTCCCTCCAATAGTTGTCATCTGAAGACATCACTGAAAAACCACAACTGTCAATCTCCAGATGTATGATCTGGAAACCACTAATATCTGTATCAAATGTGTTGCTAATTGATCCCACAGATGTGAAGATGTTTTGCTGGATAAGTGAAAATGTTGACCTGCCCGTGGTTGAAATCATCCTCTGAATACATGAATCAATTTCAAAATAATCCACCCAATAGTTGCCTTTCAGTGTAGAACAAAGGTAGATGATCCATCCACCACCAATGCTAACTCCACCCATTAGCATTCTTTTCTTTTATACAGAATGTAGCTGGTAAATAAACTGCTAAATTTTTTTTAAATTAAATACTTAAATCAGACTTAATATCTTAATGAACAAATGATTCAAGTTCAAAATATTTACTGATGTACATTGTATAATTTGTTGAGAACAAATTTACATAACAATAGTAAATGGAACACACAATAGTAAATGGAACACACCGAAAATCAAAGTGAAACATGAAACCACAGGCTGATCCAACTTGCATGAATGTCTTCACAGCAACCCATAATGTGACTCAGTAGTGTGTATGGCCCCAGCGTCCTTGTATGCACCCACTACACTGGGGATGCTCCTGATGAGTTGATGGATGGTGTCCTGGGGGGGATCTCCTCCCAGACCTGGATCACTGGTACAATTAACCAAGTTTGTGTTCTGATCTTCAAACTGAATCAATCCACTTCAAAGGGTTAAGAAAGAAGGTGAGAGGAGGCCAAATAAAAAAGGAGTTGGTATAGGTGAGAAAAAATGAACTGGATAAACACTTAACTGTCAAAGAAATGCTACCACGAAGCACCGACAATACTGTATGTGCAAAAACACAACATGGGTGAGTGGGGTGTTAGAGTTATACCTGTAAAGATTAAAGGTATAACAAAAAGAAAAGCCTGTGAAATGGAGGCTGTGAAAGCATTCGGCGACGAGCAGCATTCCTCACACGTGTGCCCTGCAGCATCACTCAGCTCCGTCAGCTTATTGAATGACATGGACAATGTAGACTATTCCTAACATGTCCCCTGTCTATCAAACAAACCATTTGAACCATTATCAAAGTGTTTATGGCTGCAGCAGTCAGCCCAATCATGTTTGCTCCTTCCAGTATTATCTTTACTCCATCTCTCCAACCACTGTGTTTATCTTTTCCTTCTGTGTACAGGGACGTCAACATTTCTGTTGGGTTCGGGAAGCCTTCCAGTGTAGTACAAATGGAGGGACACAATTCCCTTTCCTCCCCTAACCATGTAAACATATCAACTGGGAAGAATAGGAGATTTCCCCTGCAGCTCACAACAATCAAATGTTTGTTTGAGGGGACTGGGGGTTGAGAGATGATGAAGACGATGAGGCTGCCTCGCCCGAAAACTGTCTACAGGATAATTCAAAACACACAGTAAAAATATTAACGGGGCTTATTGCAGGCTGAGGACACCCTCCACGAGGGGCCCTGGGGCTGTGACTTCTGGTTATTCCGAGTGATTATGTGGGTGGGCTAAACAGGGAAATCAGATACCCTTCATTCTCAATCTCTTGTCCCTGACCTATCAGTGAAAGCTGAGCTGCTGAGATCTGCTGTTTGCCTGTTTGTCACTTTGCTCCTTGGTATTATCACAAGCTTAGAGGACAAACAAAATGGTGGAGGGCGAGCGGATCATCTTGCTCCTGTGACCGTGGATCAACCACTGCTGTTTACTCAGCTCAGTGTGTGGTGGCTTTGGTGCTCTGGAGAAACTGTGGAATCGGTGAATTCTTTCTGGCTGTTTGAGAAATAGCCCTACTCTCTGACATTATGGGGTCGAAGCATCTGCGTCTATTCGACCTTTTACATCGCAAACGATCTGCACAATTAAACAGAGGATATCAAATGTATACACCATTCCTTTAGAGTGAGGTCTCCCAATCAGACAGGACAGAGACACTAAACAGGAAGAAGTATTATATTTTCTCCTGCCTTCGCAAAAATAAACATTCACAAAAGCACTGATTGCAGTTCATTGAGAGTAGGGCCTGTATTATGTGAAACCACACAGAATGGTCAGCTGATCATGGGGACAGTGAGCTTTGCATCCACGCTGGCACAGTAATAAAGAGAAGCGTTGTGTCTGCGTGATACCAAGGCTGGCTCACATTACCAATTGTGCGGACCAATTAAGCCGGTTTCAAATGAGTTTCAACAGGGTCTATCCTTGTCAAACCGTTGTGTTTGTGTGGTCTGATTAATTACTTTTTGATGTTTTCTGTTTCTGTTCTATTCTCTCTGTTGAATGGTAATGAGGACGTGTGGACCTGTCAGTCAGGCCAGCTGCCATGCCAGAGGAATCCTTCTGTTCAAACAAACATTTTGGCGAGACCTTGTACTTTGCTTGTGAGAGGGAAAGAAAAAAACAAATTACACAAGCAAATACAGTAACTACAGCCCTACACGAACACCCACTACACTATTTCAACTGAATTCCCTCCAGGTCAAAGCCTCTGACGAATAGCTCAGGGAGTGGATAATGTTCCTGTTCCAACAGAATGACAAAATGTATACAGAGCATCCTGCATACATGCTGTGAAGACACACCGTGTGTACTGTGGAACCTCTAAACCATTGGGAGGTCATTTTTGTTGTATCCCGATTTCCATCTTGGTTGGTTCCCTATTTGTTCTTTTCCCACCGAGTACATTATTCACATTGCCATGGGGATGTGCATACGTGTCTCTACTGTAAAGTATAAAAAGAGTGCTGGGAAGTTGGCCAAGGATATGCATGCAGCCAGTGATTTCAGGTAAATGTTTGGGACCAGGTTTAAGACAAGGATGGGGTTGTCTACCTAAATTAACTTCCATCAAAGTGCCCTTTAGCAAAGAACTGACCTCTACTGTTGTTATGCAGCTCCTCAGCGGGAAACAAAAGGCTGAAGCAGAGGGCAGATAAGGGAGGAGTGTGCCAAGATTGTCATTCTCTTCCCTCCTGGCTCAAAATAGGTGTTAAAGAAATTATTATGAAGAAATGATTTACTATATCATAAATCCTTATACCTACTAATTCCACAAACATCTGTCTGTCTGTGGAACGCATGTCTTGCAAACCCCTATTTTATCGGCTTCACACTTGGCATGTATATTACAAATTTCCCAAGATAGTGCTGTGCTAATTCTGGCGACGATTGCTCTGTAGCAGTCAGTGGGGACAAGGCAGTGTACCTTCAGTCTGTGGACTGGGTTAAACATGTCTACTTTTATGTTCTCAGATAAACTACAGCAGCGGTCTGTAACTAGGTCACACTGTAGCTCAGAATTGCAGCCAGATTATTTTTGATATTTTGTGTTTTTATTTGAAGTCAGTTGAAGTCAGACTGCATTTGCAACTGATGAGGCTAATATGTTTTTAACTGGTTGGCCATTCATGGGTGAAGATAATTTTTGGCAAAAATTGTCAGATAACATGGGCAGCTTGGTATGGATGTTTCTGTAAATGTGAAGCAGTGCCTTGATAGAAAAGAGAATGTGTACTCAGCACACCTTTCAAATTAAGGTTGAAGTTAATACAGCCTGAGCTATTATCTCCTACCCCTCTGAGACCAAGTCTTCTCATAGACAAGTTTGTCCTGTGTGGGTATCGTACGGATTCTTGATCAGTTCTTAAAGAACAACGTATGATTGTCAGCTTTGGCCAGGAGCATAAATTATTAATATGACATCAAATTATTTCTTTAATTTTCATCAATTCTCAGCACATTTCCCTGTGGCAATTGTGGTGAAGGGCAACTTTTGTTTTGTTACTCACTAGCCTCAAATGATAACTACACAACCTTCCAAAATACTGAAATAAATCATAGTGTTGTAAAAGACCGTTAAATCACTGAAGGCCCTGATGTCAGGAGAGTATGAGATCTGTATCAAGCTTACTGTGTGACATCTGTTTCATGGCACCTTATATCCACCTTATATCCAGAGATAACCCTCTGTTCTGTATTCATACAGAGATATGATAGCCATGACGAAGCAGCTATGAGCTAAGACAAACACATTCCAGAGTCACTGTGAGTCCTGAGCCTTTGCATGGAGCCTTCCAGTAATTAACATTTTTTTAAATCCCCCTTTCCATTTCAGACTGTCTTCTTGTTAAAAGCCGACCCACAGTTCATCTGCACAAGCAGATTATTATGACCCTTTGCTTTGTTGTTCGTGAAAAGTAAAAGTTTTCGTTTATTACAAAGCAAATCATTCTCTTTTCCTAAACTTTGTGTTCCTTTCCACAGCCTTGACTGCACGATTATTACGATTACCATCATGAAACAGGTCTGGTAGGACAAGTCTGCCAGAAATTGTTGTACTTGTTTGCAGTTGCTGTTAACAGGAATCCCAGAAATAACTGCAGACGGAGCCACAGCACCACACAGTTATTTATCTTGCACTACCTATATTACATGCCTGAACTTGTTACCTCCAAGGACAAACAGAGAGGGACTCTGTGGAAAGAAAAAGGCTTTCTTTTAAATTGCATTAGCTTGAGTAGGGATGGTTGACAAGAGCAATATTTTACATCGAAATGGCTGAAGGAGTGTGACAAATGTGTGTGTGATACAATTGAATGCCATTCAGATGATTTATTTGGTTCTAATTATTGTTATGTATCGCGAGGTAAGTAAGAAAAAAATAATCTTGGGTGGCAGCTCTCTGTTTAGCAACATATCTATTGTATGTATAATTCACTTATTCCTCATAGATCAAAAATATACACATCTTTATCCTTGTTCTATATAATTTTATCTTGCTACAATCTGGCCAGTGTCTCTTTTATAGTGTGTCACCAACATGCTGGTCTTTACCAATATGGCCTTTCATTACTAAATTATTACTAAATAAATAAAGAGATAATGTCTGTTATCGGACATTCAGTGCCCCTCAGCCTACGATGCACTTAAAATGGTTACAGATTTCATCTACATTTCTATAGCCAACAATGCTTTACAATGGGGCATGCTGCACATGTACATCTGCACAACCATGGAAGAGGTGAGAGTGGATGTTTTCCATTTAACACAATATTTAATTTTTAAAACACAAGTCATAAAGTATGGTCTCTAGTCCTAGTCATTTTTACCTTTACCTTTTAAACTGGAAAATCCTTTTTTGCCCCCAGACGTAGGATTTAGGTGAGCCTATACACAGTGAAGTTGATGTTTCACCCAGACAACAAAACACAACGTCTTGGTCCTGGTCACTCCTAACCCACTTTCTCCTAGATTGAGGCATTGTTCAATTGGCTGTTTAGGATTTAAAACTCAAAAAGCAGGTTGACAACACATTCTTAAAGTCATGTTGTCGACTAACGTTACCTCAGCAAATGGCTGCAGGAGCTGCACCCACCTCAACTACAAAGGACATTTTAAACACAAACACTTGTCATGAATATGACAAGTGTCTGTGTTCCCCTGAACTTTCTGTGGAATCGGTCAACTTACTCCCTCCACATTCTCCCTATGTTTTGTTGGGACGAGTGACATAGGAGCAGGACATGGCTGGTGACAGCATTGAGAAAAGACCACTCTGTGGGTTGTAATTTAAAGAAGTGTGGTTTTGATCTGGGCCATTTTTGACTGATTGGTTTCTGCTGTATCTTAGCACATGCTTCCGTTTCATTGATATACATGTTTTTGGACTAAACCGAGTGTATTATCAATTAGAAATGGCTTATATACATCTTTGCATAACATATAGCTCACACACACACACACACACACACACACACACAGCTAATGACTGCATCACTTTCTTTCTTTTACTTTCTAGGGCTATATAGAGTGCCTTCAATCATACTCTCAATCAATAAAAGTTTTGACACTCTAATAAAACAGAACAGGCCCCTCTGGCGCCGTTCCTTTGCTCTGAAGCAGGAGTTCAAATGTTTAGGTGAGGATTATATATTGCCCTGTGACAGAAGGAGGGGGAGGATTTTTTTTCACAAAAAATGGAGATTTTTATGCGATCTTATAAATTCCCCAGTTGGACTCGACAAAGGGATCTGATGATGTCATATCCTGTGGAAAGCCTTCACACAAAAGCAATGTCAGAGTTCACACACTCACCAGATGATGAATTTATGGAAAGGCTGTGGCAGAGGCATTCAAAGAAATCCCTTAATGACCATACAGCATGCCGGGATGGGATTGAGGCTGTTTGAAGAGCTTTGTATGGATGCTTACTGTGATCTCACAGCATGTTTCAGTTTCACATGTAAACCTGAAGCAAACAAAGACGCACAGGGTTTAGCTTCAGGATAACAAGGAAATATTCTCACATTTGTAAATAAAACAGTTTATGAACCTGACGGATAACTCAAATGTATTAATCAGTCAGTTACTTCACTGTATTTGGCTGTGCATTGGGGAAAAAATAAAGCAGAGTACATTAGTTATACAAAGTAGATTCCAAAGACGACAATACTTAAGCTATTAAGAATCAGTGTACTAAATGGGTTTGTGTGCCGAGTGTCTGTTATTTTTGACTCACAGACCCAATTCAGTCCGGCAGCAATTCCTTCTGGCAAAGCTTTTTTGGAGTAACTATTTGAGTCAAAGTGTTTTTTAAATGTGACCATTGCTGCCAATTGTACAGAGTCTTACAAACCAAGATGAGGTTTGTTAGCAGACAAATTCAGACCAATTGCTCTGTATCAACTATCTGAACTGACTCTTTTCAGAGTTGAAGTGAAGTGGGATTCAGGCTTCTTTAGCCCTCAGATAGTCAGTTTCACTCAGAATATGTTGAGGTGCACTGTTGACTCCCACCTTCGGCTACACTGTTAGATCAGATGGCAGAGCACGCATGAGAAAAGCGTACAGTATGACTGATAGCCACATACAAACACTCTGATTAATGGCACTCTGCTTGCTAATGTGATGGGAGGGGTTTCATCACATGGAACTGGATACATGTTGGCCTATGTATGTGTCCATGAGGGCAAAAGAATAACAATGTGTCGAACAGAAAAAGAAGAGACAAGGATGTTGATATAAAAACACATAGGCTACACAAAGAAATAAAAAAACACAGGATTTAAACGTGTACAATGGATTTTTTTTAACTCTGCCTGCTATTCACATTGTCAAAGCCAAGAGGCTAAAACACTGTCGCTCTGCAGCCTCCAAACTAATGTTGGCAGTGAGCCTTTGTTTCCGAATATGAATATTTGCATGCTATTCTGTTCATGAAGCTCATGTGGAACAAAGACATGGCTTTATTTGTAGATTAGAAGAAGAGACTATGCTGGGTTGGAGATCTAAGTCTGTATAGTTTGTGTTTGTTCTCTGTTATTCAGTGATTTGATTGGCATTATGCAAATAATTGATCAATCGAGAACAATCAGCATTTCAGTTAATCCACAGGCATAAACCACACATCATACATTTCTCTCCTTTTAAAACGCCTTCATTATGAAGGGAAATGCAGGGGAGCAGTGGTGCAGTGCAGCAAAGGTCCCCGGGAAAAAAAAGAACAGGGACTGCAATTACATCCAAACACCCACATATCTCTATTTTGGATGCACTTCCCCCCCCTAAAAAACAGAACACGAGACATGTAATTTACAGAGCCATTACTTTATGCTGTGTGGGGGGGAAATACGCAATACGATATCAGTTGGACTTCAAGTGTGGGGATTATAAAAATAAATCCTCTCCCCTGATTGTCAGTCAGTCATTCCATTCCACACTAATCAGCCGTAGCAGTAATATCCCAGCAGATATAAATCGGAAATGATCAGCAATAGATTAGCCCATACCACTTTTTCATGGCTGTTATTCATGCCAATATAGAGAAATTGAATCTCTAAACACCATGTCATTATGTTTCACGCACTGGCCCAATGCTTAGCTACTTTATCAGGCCTCTCCTGTCTGCCTCATTTTATCCCAGCTGGGACCTAGACACTGACAATACATTTAGCTTTGGTGGCATTACCCCAGAATGACATTGATCTGCCAGCCAACATTGTTCCAACACTGGCCCTTACCAGTGTCTGTTGGATTGGACAGGCAATTGGCAGATGCCTTGACTGGCTAGTAACAGGCTAACAGGAAGTCTGGGATGAATAGGGTACATCACAACCTAGTTGTTACAGAGCGTGTGTGTGTGTGTGTGTGTGTGTGTGTGTGTGTGTGTGTGGGTGGCATGCTCACATTCGTAGAAAAGCCTGAATCAAGGGTTAGAGCAATTCATGAATTATTCAAATACACTGTAATGAACAGACTCTGGAAAAAACTGAGAACACCAGTATTTTTGTAGGCGTTAATATTTCAATATCATATGAATAAGAGGCTAAAATCTGCCAACTATTAAAAATAGTTTTCCTGCATTAGGTCCATATGCCCTTACGTTCTTCTTGCCTTATGCAATATTTATTTCACCTTCAACTAATCATTTTTTCCAGTGTCCCACGCCATGTGCTATTAGCTGATATCTGCAGCCGGGCGTGTTTCCATGCTTTCCAAATGTACCCAGTTTTATGAGAAGTCCACAGTGATTACAATCAAGTGTGCACAGACCAGCTGACTGGAGGCCTGTGCTCATAACCTTTGCCCATAACCTCCAAATGACGGCCCTTAAACTGGACCATAAACACAGCAGTGTTGCCTCTTGGTATAACTCTGGTCGAGGCAAAATAATTACATACACATATGCATATATAAAAAAAACACTGGTTAGAGGTTTTGGAGACTCAGGTGGAAATGCACAAATCAGAGCTTCCAGTTCTAACCTGCAGTTACATGGGGGAAAAGTCAGTGGGCCATCTGGATTTGGATGGACTGTGGCAGGTGTAGTGAGAACTGGTGACAGGGTACAAATCCCATTGTCTGAAAACACAACTCTTTGGACTCTCACGGGAGTATTCATGGAGATATTGCCTTTTATGACACTTTTACAATACAGAGATACAGATGTCTGGCTGGCCAAAGAAGAACTGGGGCTCTGCAGGGAGGGCAGTTATGACTAGACTGTTCCCCCCTGACCTGTTCCAAGTACTCCAGTCGGTCTCACTGACACATCCTGATGTTTTAATAGATTTATGTATTTTTTTTGTTTTTTTGAAAATGTTAAACTTACACTTGCTTATTACTCAATTACCTATAACACAATTAGTAACCAAATCATGCTGTTGAGTGAACAAACCATTAACACAACTTAAACACAAAGGGTATTTTCAGAAATTATTACAGCTGAATGTAAATGGGATAACTCGGCGACAGAGAAGTGTAATATAAATATACACTAGAGGCTCTGTGTGAATGGATGAATTTCTTATAAAACACTTTAAGTGTTTTTCAAGACTAGAAAAATGGCTACAAACCTTAACTCCATTTATTAGTTTGTATTCAATAGAATCATTGTGTATCATTTAATATAATAATATATTTGTAATATGAATTTATTCAAATAACATTCAGTATTGTAAAATATAAATGTCAAAAATGATCAAAAGTAAAGCTACCCAGAACTTTACAAGAGATACTTGTTGTCCTTTGTTTCGGGTATACTTGTTGAGTACAAAAGTATGATTCAGGTAACTGAGACACAAGTGAAATGAGCTCCTGGGTCAGTTCTACTCTGTGGTTTCTGCCATGCTCACTCAGCGAGCTGCAGTGTTCATATAGCGGAGTATAACCTCCAGTGGCTCAAACAGCAGTGGCATTAACCTTGGTGGCAGTTTGGCCCAGTTTGTTCCTCTGTCAAAACTCTATCTGTATGTAAAGCTAAAGCTAAACGCAGCACTAAATGGTAGATTGAAGCTGCCAGTATTATTTAACATTTGAAATTAAAATTAAAATTCTCAATGAGTTTGTGAGTGAATTGTGCACAAATGTGTTTACAGTCTCTTTCCCCATGAGAGTTTACGGCTCCATAAAAATGCAATAGAAATGTAATTTAAAAGCATGAACATTTCCCTCTGAAGACCTCATTCTAATACAGAAAATAACATAATTGTCTATCACACAACTCAAGAGAGAAAAAGCTGAATGGGGATATAAACTGGTGCCAGGAGATGGGGCATGACAAACTGACGACAGAGGGAAGAGAGGAAGAAAGGAGGAGGATCATAAATCAGAGTTGATGGGGGTGTGTAAGGAGGGATCCTCCCACCCACACTGCCTCTGTCCCCTTATATTACTTTAATTGCAGTCGTTTAATAATTCTGAAACTATTTTGCCCTGAGCGTGCACTGCTCATAAATCCCCACTTCTGTACACACGCTTAAGCTACACTTAACATTCCTCCATGCCACTTAATCTTTCATCTTTTCATCCATTCCTCTCTGCTGCCTCACCCTCCACCCTGTCTCTGTCTGTCTCTTTTATCCTTTGAGTCGATCCCCTTTCAATCCATCTTCTTCTCTCTCTTCTTGCCCAACCTGTCTACCCTGTCTTTTTTTCTTTTCTTTAATTGTCAGTTTTATCAGTCATATTTGTTTGTCTCCTCATGTGCTGTTCTAAACCTGTGGTGGAACATATGCCCAGGAAGGGGTTAGTGCATGTTAGACATTCTTCTTGCTTCTCCCTGAGGTCATTAGGTTTAACCGGAGGGGAGGAAAAGTGCAGTTTGCACCCTCACATTTACCCCCCGAGCATGTGTGTGTGAGAGTGTGTGTTGAGTGGTTGAGTGCTCCCTGGCCCTGCAGCTGCAGCTGAAGCAAACCCCTGCTTGCTGTGTGTGTGGGCTTCACACGTGTGCAGAGGTGAGGCCAAGGATTCTCAGGCCTTTCTCCCCTTTTCCCTAAACCATAAGCAGACAGCTGCCGTGTTGCAGCTAACGACACCAGCAGCCCGTCTGCATTTTTTCTATGTGAATGACACTGGGTTCAACCACTCATGCAGTCACTGTCTCTGTCTGGCAACAAGAACACATGTATAATATAAAACACGTTTGCATAATTAACAAATATATGAGAAGTGTAATACGTTTTATGCCACAAAGATTTTTCAAACGAAACAAAATTATATGTCAATCTCTTAAATGCTCCATTATTTTGTATCAACAGACCTGGCAGACATTCTGACATACATGTATAGTTTATAGACTACACACACACACACACCCACACACACACACACACACACACACACACACACACACACACACACACACCCACATTTATCATAAATGTGTGGTGCTTGCATTAGGCCTCCACCTATGGGGAAAAGTGTCAAGAACTGATGAATAAGTCACAGTACTCTTACAAGAAGCCTTCTGCACCTCTGCAGTGCATTTAGTTCACACCTGACACACACACACACACACGCGCGTGCACGCACACACACTCCTTGCTATTAATCTGGGCTTTAGCATATTAATGTAGGAATTTGAGCTCCATTTAAAAAATAATTTGGGGTACAGGTACCACACATGCCATATCTGGAGCAAAGCCAAGCTGCGTTTTGATCAGCCTGCACTAACATGGCCAAATGTGCATACATAAATATATTCCATTCCATTAGGAATACATGCACCTGCAGATGCAGCACTGCTTATCAAGCAGCTGAGAGGCAAGTAAAGATCATTGGGAGGTTGGGCTCAGAAGCAGGTTGTCATGCGTGTACATATTTGCATTGGCTGTGATGTTTGTATTTCAGCAAGTGCATGCTGCCATATCAGAGAATGACTTAAAAATGATAAACATGATACATATGTAAATGTGCCTCCATTTCTATCTTGTCAAGTGTAAAACCCTTTTCTTTCTTTTTAACCAAGATGACATGGTACATTCTCTTGGTACTATCTCTTTTTAAAACAGATCTCAAGGCAAATTAGTGTAATTAAGTATATAAATAAGTGTAGTATACCTTTCAAACACTTAAAGATATGTAATTTAACATAGAATTTCTTTGATGTTATCTCCAACTTTATTCCAAAATATTTCACAAACATTGTTAAAAAGGATAAGATGCTTACACAGAGAACCTATGGGCTCTTTTATTTTTACAGAGAAAAACTTAATTTCTTGCCTTGTATTAGTTGAGACACATCGTGTTATCTTTCAACAGAACAAATTAGAACAAGTAATAATAATCAGTAAAAAAACTTAGATATAATGTGTTGTGTACAGCTACATGTGTGAGGACAGCCTCTGTGTGTAAACAAGAGCTTTAGCCCACAAAATGACCTAACTAAACAAAACCTTAGTTCCAAAATAGGCTCTATAAATAGAGGCTGTGTAGTGGGACCACACCTATCCTTTCCCCTCCCTGTAGAAATGGAACAAGGAAAGAAATAGGAGTAGAAGTAAAAGAAAAAATATCTGGAAACCCTTACTGAATTTTCAATGTGTTGAGTTTTTTTCATTTTGTCAGGCAAGTTCTATTCAAATATCAAAAAATAAACCCAGTATGATAAAGTGACTGCAGACTTTAGACCGACCACTTTGAGAAGAAAAAAAGGTGAAAAATAGCACAGCACAGAAAAGAAACTCCCTTTAAAGTAAGCCTCCCTTGGAGTCAATGATTTCATCTGTCCATCTTGGCTCTAAGAGTCCAGTGCTGCTGACATCCGTTAGAAAAGCTCCACTCTGCCCCTAACAGTGAGAAAAAGCACCTGATGTGGAGTGCCATTTATCATAAATGTGTGGTGCTTGCATTAGGCCTTCACCTATGGGGAAAAGTGTCAAGAACTGATGAATAAGTCACAGTACTCTAACAAGAAGCCTTCTGCACCTCTGCAGTGCATTTAGTTCACACCTGGGACTAAATTCAACTCCACCATTATTCTCTCAAGTAGTCAGGATGAAAAGAAAAGGAAAGCTGGATAGGAGCAGGATGGTGCTGTGAACCATTGCTCTCGAACTGTGCTTAAGTATTCATCCATCGGAAGTGGAGGTAAATGGCTCCTTCATTCAACACCTGCACCCAAGGTTCTTTGTCCTCAATACTTTTCACACTTTTTCCCTTTGCCAGAAATAATTCCATCAAGGTAAACCTGTGAGGATTCTGATCCCTTTCACTGCCCATCTACAGCAGATCTTTCTTCTTTCTCCTTCTTGTCATTATATTGGTCCATAGTTGTCACAAAGTGCTTTTGTGCGACCACCTGCAGCTTCACTTCACTCACAGAGATAAAATGTGTTAAATTCCTTATGAAAATCACACTGTTCATTCCAGTAAACCTTCGCTAAAACCAAGTTTGTTTCTGTAGCAACTTTTAAGATAGAGGAAATTGAACGTGCTTCATATATCAATTAAAAAAATATATTGTGTTTGGTAAAGTGTGCGTTCCTTTTTGCTAAAAGTTGGGACACTCTGGAAGGAAAGGAAATATTTGCCCCCTTACATTTGTCAAGGAAAGAGATGGGGAACCAGGGCTGGACTGGGACAACAAATCGTCCCTGGCATTTTGGCCCAGACTGTCTTGGCCTCACCAGCCACGGGTGCTGAAGATGGTCATGACTGCAAACATGTCAGTAAGACATGAAGACAATTGGCAGCATTTGTCTAAAGGGCCTGTTGTCTTTTTTCTTTCAATTTATCCACGTTTCCTTTGCATTTTTCTCTATTTATATTATTGTTGTTTTATTTTCATTCTGTTTAGTAGGGAAAAAAATAATAGTCCAATCAGAAATAAAAAATAAAAGGCAACTGCGTCGGTGCAAAAAGCAGGTCAGCCCACTGGGAAAATGCTTAGGTATGCTTGTTGGCCAGTCCTAGTAGGCTACTTGTTTAAAGATTGCTCTTCAATTATTACATTCAATATTTAGATACAAATAATAAAAACCAAATAAAGCTTCAAACTATGAAAATTGATATATCAACAAAAAAATACAAATAGGGTAGAGCTCGGGCCATTTCTGGGTGAGGAATCTGATTTGAATTACACCCACATTTATAATTTTTCAGTTATGAAAAATGTTTTAGGATCTTTCCAGAGGCCTATTACAGATTGTAAAATGCTAACTCGACTTTTAAACAGATGTTATGCTTCGTGGCAACTCAACTGTATTATTTTATATGGAGATTGATATAAATTTTTATCGTTTAGATGAGGCTGGCAAAGGATCAAGTTGGGCAGCTCAGCGGAAAAAAATGTAATTGACAATAAGCAGTTACCGATCAGGTGCAAACCAAATAACAGATGGACAAGTACTAGTACCCACACACACACACCATTGTGTGTGGGGGGGGGGGCAGTTCGATCCCAATCTCCACATGCTGAAGTGTCCCTGGGCAAGATACTGAACCCCAAATTGCCTGAAGTCTGGGCCGTTTTAAAAGAAAAAAAAGATTGCCCATAAAAGCCCTGTATGAATGGGTGAATGGCCAAAACCTGTACTGTAAAGCGCTGTGAGTGGTCATCAAGATGAGAAAAGCGTTATATAAATACACACCATTTACCATTTAAACACACAGGTCACAGTACAGAGGCGCTGGTGGAGACCAGTAAAAAGTGAAAAGCTTTAGTCTGATGTCAACTAGGATAGCAGCACTCTAAGTGTAATCAACACCATCACATGTAAGAAACACAGGATAAATATCACATCAACTGTTCCACAAGCGTTTTTTACATTGAAAATCTACATTTATTAACATTTTAGATTTGTTCATAGAGAATGAATTAGTTTACACTGTGACTTTTCTGCTATGGATTAAATCCAGATCTAAATGTAATTCCCTCTAAAAACATAAATAAGAAGTACCAATAGGTTTGGAGTATCAATAAAGAACTGCACAAGGTGTACTGTATTCCAAAGAGAATATAAATACATCATACACCCTGATGTGAGAACCACCTGTCTCACAGCTGCAACCTCAATATAAGCCCTCCGGAAACTTCAGAAAGATGGATGCATGCCAATTGCACCATTGGGCCAATCAAAAAAAGGCACCAGCTAGCAGTCAGCTACACTTGCATTAGAGGTGTCTCTTGTGAAGACTCAGCGAGGAACAAGGCAAGAAGGGACTTGGTCATAGAGGTGAGCAAGAGCCAACGAAGCATCAAGAACAGTTGCTCTAACAGAGCTTCAGATACCAGAGACCGGAGAATCTGCACCTCAGCAGCTTCCATCAATCAGAACTTTATGCTAACAGGCTCGGTGGTGGCCACTCTTGAGCAAAAGGCATATGACAGCCTGTTTGGAGTTTTTCGAATGGCATCGAAGGAACTTGGAGAGCACAAGCAATAAGACACTTGAAATAACAGAAGCTTGGATATGTTTAGATGGGACTCCTATAATCAAGAGTCTTGAACACGTCTTTAGACATCAAAACCAAATATTGCAATGTGATTGGGGCCCATGTTGTCTCATCAGTGCTGGATAATATTCCCATCATGCCTCGACAAAGACTAAACCTCTGGCAGAGAGATAGCTGAGTGGATTGAGGAAGAGGAAAGCAAACTTCTCAGTATAGCTTCTTTCACACGGTGACTCACAGCATTTCTTCTCAAGAGAGTAACTCACTCAGGAGGTGAATGAGCTTCCCAGGATGTTCCCCATCCTGCGTTACCTCATGTAAACCACTGAGAAATGAA
This sequence comes from Hippoglossus stenolepis, assembly GCF_022539355.2. NCBI lineage: Eukaryota > Metazoa > Chordata > Actinopteri > Pleuronectiformes > Pleuronectidae > Hippoglossus > Hippoglossus stenolepis. Next base: position 23,413,542 of record NC_061495.1, read on the forward strand.
CCATGACGTAAATTCAATAACACTGCAAACTGTCCTGTGAATGAAACATAGCATACACTCCTCCCGCACGTGTTAAGTTACTCTGTTAGTTAGCTGTCTCACTGTCCCCTTTCTTTACCTCTCCTTCTGGTGTTCCCAGCCCTCCTCTCCTGAAGGTGACTGTGACACAATGATGACAACACCAATCTGTCACACTGTCCCTCCCACAGCTGGCTCCATGCACACTGTGTGAGCATTACATCTACTTTGCTCATACATCTGGGGGGGCCTTGCAACGCAACCCCCAAGTCAGATGTTACACCAGTCTACCCAGAATGCCTGGGACAGGTTGCATGTTCTACCGTGTGTGCTTAGGCTGTGTATTTAACAGTGTAGTGTACAACGTGTGTCCGTATACCAGCATGTGAGTTGTGTGAGCACTTTTGTACCAAGTGTTTGTTGAAAGAGAAACTCGATTCCTTTAACATTCTCATTTAGCTCACATTCCTCTCCGTTCAGAGTACACAAACCTGACATTTGTTCACTGCGTTGCTGTTTATGTTTACATTTACATTTGCAGTGAATATTTGTTCTGCTGGGCTCGATAAACAGTAGCAGTATTGTATATTATGTCATGGTCACTGTGTTTTTCTGTCATGACCTGAACCTTGGCAAAATAAAGGCCAGATCAACTGACAAGTGGTCGATACGCTACGTGGCATTTTTACTATCTGAGAATGTAATGATTTGACCTTTGGAAATTGTGGTCATGTTTCTCTTGTTTTCCCTCTACTTTATCTCAGTGAGCTGTGTTCCATTACATCGTAGATGCAACCATGCTGCCGCCTGTGTTCCCTCTACAGAACAGGATGTATCTGTAGCTCAAACTAATTTAACCGTGTAATCTTTATGTTTTAATTAGCCGAGCTGCTGCAGTGCCAAATGGAAAATAGCAACTCAAACTGTGTGTGTTTTTACATTTATTAAACAAGGTTATGTTTTGTTTGTCTGTCTGTTTGTTGGTTAGTGGCTATGCAGAAACTACTCAACCAAATGTTGCGTGGTGGAACATGACCGAAGGAAGGACCCAGTAAATTTTGGATCGGATCCAGATCCAACGGGCAAATTCCGGAATTTTTTTTGTCACTTTCTCCAACATGACGAGATAGTTAACCCCTGGCAGAGGGATGAGCTCTCCAAGTAGCCTGCTAGTCTTCGGGCACAGTTACACATGTACGAATGCAAGCAAACTTTTTTGCGGGTCAAAGTTCACCAAAGTTTAACTCCATGCAAAGCCCTGCTGTGGATTTGCAGCGCCGCAGGAGGCAAATGTTTTATTCGCCCAATCGCTCGCACAGATTGGGAGGTGAAGGTTCTACATTTGTGTGCGTGTGACCGTGTGTGACTTGCTGACATATGGTGCTTTAGAAATGATAGATGAGTTGAGATTTCTTCATTACAATGTCAATTTAGTAGATGCTCTGGAGCTCTCAATCATGTCCCATTATCTTCATTAACTTATTGGCTTAGTCCAGTTCTAATGGAATTGAACATTTCTGAGTACTTAAAGGACTTCCCGTCAATGTTGGCTGAAAAACAGAACCTCAACTCAAAAGAGACTTAGTCTAGACATGTTTTTCCATCCATGTGTTTCGCCAATGTCAGATATTCAATCATAGGCTGACAGTCCGAGGCTCACAGTAACACCAGCATATGAGACGGGAACAAAATAGAACATATCTACTCACAGAAACATGGCTGCACTAACCCCACTGCTTTGTACAAGATGGCATGGAATCTTACACGTGGGTTTTTATGTTTGATGATTGTAAAATATAATTTGCTTGCATTGTTTCTACTTATTGCGATGTTTTGTAATTTACATAAATGATCAGAGAGGTTGCATCATGTATATGGAAATGCATCCGTGAGCATGAAACAACAACACTAATGAAAATACAGTGAGATTCCCTTCAAGCATGTTTCTGTCCTACGGGTGATTTGACTTTATCCCACAGTAAAATAAAAAATGCCCCGGCTGCTCTGATGGAGGTCAAGACTCCACCTGAGGTAACAAGTGATTTGACTGGAGCCTAAACTGTGACTCTGTGTGCAACAGCTCACCTTTCTGCACTGTAGAAAAGTACAGAAGGTCAATTAGATCCATTAGATTCTGACCGATCCTGTCTCCTGTGTCAATGATAATTAGTTATGAATAAGTAATATAGTGATTAATAAAGTTGTCACTGTTGTGGCACAAAACTTCAGATCCTATTAATTTTTTGGGCCCGTATTACATCCAGTGACACCAGAGGAGGATACCAGTGACCCCAATTAATCTAACCTGCAGTAGACTCTTTCTTATTAGCTTATTATTATTTATATATATATTTGGGACATTTGTAATCCATGTGAAGGAAAGTAAGGCAAAGTAGGTAAAACTCAAACATGAAAGGCATTTAGAGATTTTGGAGGGTGTATGTGTGCAGTGTGTGTGTGTGCAGTGTGTGTGTGCAGTGTGTGTGTGCAGTGTGTGTGCAGTGTGTGCTGTGTGCCCTCTGTAATCTTTGTGGACCAATATCAGTGCTGAAAGGTGGAACTACCTACTACTACTAACAGTTTTTATCCTTTTTGGTGGATGAGACAGGTTGGTCATCTCAGCAGCCACAGTTCGCCTCCCAGGATAAAAATAAATAATAATAATAATAATAATAATAATAGTGCTTTACATATAAAATATAGATAAGAATAAGAACATGTTCAAATGAAATTCAAAATAAGAAGAGAACAGATTTTAAGAAACATAAGAATGACATTTAAAAGAAAAGGAAGTAAAAAAGGAAAAGAAATTTAATTTAATAAGAAAAATGCATAGAAACAGAAAATAAAGAAAATGGTTCAAAAAAATATAAGAGCGTAAGAGTGCGGGCAAGTGCAAGAGCTAGTTAGAGGCTAATGTTTTAAGTTTTATTTTATAGACATTCACTGATATCTAGAGGCAGTCTGTTCCACAACTTTGGAGCAGAACAGAAGCTGCATCTCCAAAATAATACCTCCTAAAAAACCTTTATCTTGTTGTGTACGTTCTCACTTACAAAAAAATTATATAATAATAAAGAACCTATGGACAGTTTAAGCCTCATCATATTCCTTTTTGTGACCATGTTGCAAACACATGGTGTACTTCCTGTCTGATCGGCACAGTAGCACTGCAGCAGGATTATTAACACACCCTCTGTGTTAATAATCCTCATATTGTTCTTGACATATTCATATTCAAACTGTGCTTTCACATGTGTGTCAGAGAGGAACTACCTCCCCTGTGAGAACTCTTAATTTATTCTAACCTCAGTGAAATTAAACTAACTCTTTAGAATCACCCGGGGATCACATCTCTGAACCTACCTTTCCTCTTAAGGTGCTAATTACTACCCTGTAATGAAAGCAATCAGCAGATGAAGTGATATTGCTCGCGGAGTGCTTCTTTTGTGATTGCCTGTATCATCCTATGCATCTTCAAGTGCTCAGTAACAGGCTTAAGGAATGAACTGCTTCAGTGAAGTAATCAATGACGGGACAGCATATCTTGAATCTTGATGACACCCCGATGCAGTGTCTGGGAACAGCTCTGACATGGTTCTGGATGAAGAACTGACTCGTAAGGCAGAGTTGGGAATTATCCCTCTTTGAAGGGAGCCAGATCTTATGGCTCCCTTCCTCTCTGAGAGCCATTCAAAATATGGTTCATCTTTTTTGTTGTTTTTAAGGGGACAAGGGTTACTCAGTTTATCTGCAAAATAACCACCAGGATAATGATAATATAATGGATTTGGATCATCATCATACAATTTCTTAATGTCAATAATCTGCACTGTAAACAATACACAAGGTGTTCGCTTTGTCGGTGAATTTATTATTTTATGAATTTACCCTCTGTATGAAATGTGTTGTTTAAGCAAGGTTGCATTGCTTAGAATGCAATTCATGCATGTGTGTCTGTTTGACCACCGGCAGGGCTGAGCTGCACATGCTCACACACACACAGACACACACACACACACACACACACACACAGACACGAGGAGGAAGCGTGCACTTTAAACTGAATTAAGGAGACTAACGTAAGCCAGATAACTACATATCATTCCATTCAAACTCTGCCATTTAAACAGTTATTTAAACGTTTCCTTATAGCAGGCAGCCACGCAACACTGGCACATAGCTTGGAGGAAAGTTTAATTTCTCAAAATCACCTCACAAATGGGTTTAAAAGTGATCACAACTACTTGCTGATTATGTTAAATGGCTTCACATATAGCCTCCAATAAACAATCCTGGGAGAAACAATGGGACATTATTATTGGGCAAGGGCTTACTCATGCACTATCAATGCAGTGCATGAATTGTGAGAAGGTCCCCCTCCCCCTTACCCTTCTCAAAGAGGGGAATGTTCCCACTGTTCACGTAAAGGGAAGCAGTGTGGATTTTATTTACTTAGGGCAGGCAGTGGATGAAATTTGGGCCCACTCCATTTGTTCATATCAAAGAGCGGGTGGAAAGAATCGGATTGTTCGCGAACGTCACAACACAATCGTAAGGTTAAGAACAAGGCTCCAAACATACTGTAACCACAAGCTGGAGACAAAAGAAAATCAAGAACTAGAAGAGTGCATTCCACTGCCAAGGCAAATGCACTGCCAAGTTAAAAGATCCTGGATCTGCTCATTAATCTGGATTCACTTCAGAATTGATTAGGTTCTTTTTCAGTGTATGAGTGATTCAACTGACAGACAGACAAACAGCAAAGAAAACATAACTTCCTTACGCAATATTAAGATTCCATCGTACTCATGGTGTGTTCTGTGAATAATACGTTTTATGCGTGGTACATCTTCTTCTAAAGCAGCAGCGATAAACTGGATCTATGGATACTATTTCTGTGTTATATGACCATGTTGTACTTATGCTGTCTATTTGCACTGGGTCCAGTGTTGTGTTTTAGGCTGAGGCATAGCTGAAGTGTGCATGGAAGAGAGTGGAGTGTTCCCCCAGCAGTCCCTGAGACACCACGTGGGCACCCAGACTGACTCCATATGCTGAGATCAGTGGCTCTGTGGGGGCCAGGCCATCTGCTGCAGGACTCTTTGTTCTTCTGGTCTCTGAAGATAGTTCTTCTTGACTCTGAAAGAGTGAATCCAAGGTTTTTAAAACTTTTGCACAGTACCTCACCGAACTTGCATCGGGCATTGCAGGGGTGATATTACCTTAATGATCAAAACCCAGGTGACCCATTTGAGTGTGTACTGTTATATGATCCACTTTGGATATAAAAATAATGATCAGTGCAGCCTCAAGAAAAATAATTAGGTCTCTTTGGTTTTACTAAGGGTGATGTCATGTTTGTTTGAGTTTAACTTGGGAGCCATTTGTTAGAGTTAATGAGGCAATTTCACAAAAAAGAAAAACATAACTTGTGAGAATTCTCTGGTTTTTAATCTTTGCTCCTCTTCTTTAGTGCACGTCTGGTTCAATGTGGAGGCATCTTATCAAACACACTGGAGTTCCCCCCCCTAAGTCTCACTTTTCTGTATGACCATAATGTTAATGTTTATGTATACTGGACCTGTGATGTCCCATTTGGTGACTGACTGATTCACTAAGCAAGACTCCACTACATGGACTCAGTAATTAAAGAGCCTGGATCTGATCTGCTGTGTTTGCCCACTGGATGTTCATTCTGGCCTAAATGACTGGGTGTTGCCTGATTAACTCCTGGAAGTAGAGTTTCACCTGATGTTATGTTTAGTCTCACTGCTAGGTTGTGTGGGAAAATGGTAGTGTTCGACTGCCCCTATAGAAATTAGCAAAATAGATGGTTTACTGTATCCGCCCTGCTCAGTCACTTTGAGGATAGTAGGTGTTTTTTCATCTGGATTTTACTAACTTTGCTGTAATGTTTCAATGCTACTAATTTTTTCATAGACTATAATCCTGTCTGTAGGTCAAAGCATAATAGTCAACACCCGCCCACAAACACACACACGCATTGCTCCTAATTACCCTCAATCCCGTACAAAAGCCCTGGTGACCTTGTGCACCCAAGCTGCCAGGGCGAATGGTAGGGATGGATGTGTGGGGAGGGCATAATGGGATGGACAGAGTAGGGGTGGGAGGAATATGCCCCATTCCCTCTCTTTTATGTAAATATTTATGGCAGGGGTGGTTTGAGCCTGGCACAATCCGAGACTTCAAATAATAAACACACAAGTTTCCAGACATTTGGCCTACTTCACCCCCCTTAAATAATTACTCAGCTTTCAATGGTCATCGCCACCACCACGGTCATCAGATGAAAATTATTTGTGTTAAGACAAACAAACGTGGTGTTAACTTTTGTATAATTAGTGCATTTTTACATTTTAATGAAAAGCAGTTAAAGTGTAGATGTTATGATGGGAGACTTTGAACCAGGACAAACAATTCACTTATCACATGTCTGAGAAAGCAAGACACCCCTTTATATTAGTATTGTAATACTAATAAAATGGCTTTTTATTATAATTAGTCATTCAGTTATTTGTTTCTTGGTGTTTGTTTTGAAAGCTTCCCTCTGCTAAATCAGGAGGTAATCATTTGTAAAATCCTGACTTCGTATTTTTTATTCTGGGTAACAAGGGTTTTCAGCAAATTTTATTTTCCCTTGAGAATTTAATGTGGGGAAATTCATTAATTACATGATGTCCCTGAGAAATACCTCTGCTCAAACAGACCTTAAACCTTACTGTGAAGTCTTAATATTACTGTCAAATCCCATGGTACAGAACCTGATACTTGGACACAAGTACTCACAACCTTTCCCATGAAGAGTGTGTTTGTGTGTCTGTGGTTCTTTAGTGTATTTTTGTTTGGAAACCATTGTTGTGGGAGCATTTTAGCCTGTCCTCGTAACTTCAGCTGGCTGTTAGAGGTTCAGGTTAGAATGAGGTTTAGAGTAAGGGGCTGGAGTGTGGCCCTCTACATTTACCAGTGTCCTCACAACTAAAGTAAGGTGTGTGTGTGTGTGTGTGTGTGTGTGTGTGTGTGTGTGTGTGTGTGTGTGTGTGTGTGTGTGTGTGTGTGTGTGTGTGTGTGTGTGTGTGTGTGTGTGTGTGTGTGTGTGTGTGTGTGTGTGAGGAGCCGCGCAGTAGTGGTAGTAATGTTTTTTTCTTTATCTACTCCCCCATCTGTAACAAAGGAACCCAGTATCCTGGCTCTGAGCGGCTTGCTGACACGTACTGTCTGCGCTGGTCACTCAGTGACAGTGAGAATCGGAGGTGCAGAGAGAAGAGGAGAGAACACAAAACACTTACAAGTTCGGATGGATTACAAGATAAGACAATGGGTTTGTCTCCTGTCTGTTATTGACTTGATCTTTGGAAAAAAAAAAGATTCTGCCATGATTTTTTTATTTATTTTGTATTTGTATCAACCTATTCACTTCTGTGACTTACTAGATTTTTGCACACAATGTAATGTGACTTTCTTTTGCTTTACCAATTTCCTCTAAATTACGCTGAATAAAGGGTTTATAGGCTATATAATTACTCAAGAAATTATTAATGGATACATTTTTATATGATGATGATAATACATAGCATGATAACAATTTGTCTACATGTCTTCACAATCTGTATTCAATCTGTTGCTCATCAATACTAATGCATTCAAATACCTACTTCCCCATCTGTCAATGAGGAAAGGCTAAATATGAGAAATGAACAACTACATCTTTCAAAATCACACCATTAACCATCACATCCCTGAAACACTGCAAACAAAGGCTGAACTTTATAACATGAAAGTAGAACCCAAAAGTAGGTGCTTATCTTCCTTACATAATGATTTTAGCTTTTTAGAATCTGATTAAATTGTGCATACTACAATTTTACTGATAGTGGTTGAAATAGTTGTTTTTGGTGCCCAAGAACAAAATAATTTAAATATCAATGTGTCAGAAACATCTCTTCAAAATTGATTTCAGCATTCAGATTCAAAGCTTTTTGTTTGCCACTGTCTTTTATTTCATCAAATTTAAAATACAGATTATCTCACACTGAAATCAACATTGTTTTTCATTATAATTTTTTCAATCGCGATTACTTGAGACTTCTTAGGCTACTTTGTTTTTCTCAGCTGATTAAGGTTCAGTTAGTGGCCACAGATTACAGTTCCCTTTTAAAAAATTCCAGTATAATTCAGAGCAACCATTAAAGAAGAACAAGTCCCCTGTGTGTGTGCACGTACAGTAATATAAAGTGTTTTTGAAAGTAAAATTGAGCTGAAGCACACAGTGTAACTGGCTGAATGCATGTACTGAGACAAGAATGGAAACGCTTCTGAACTTTCCTGAGAATCCTCTGCTAAATAATGTGTCTAAATTCAGAGGCCTAATCCAACTGGTGGATCAGTCTTGGGCCAATGTTTCCCAGGATTCATTGCATGCCAGTGACACAGCTGAGGAGGTATCCAAGGTGGCTGAGCTGCAGTAAGTGTCGCCGCTCAAAGTAGCTAACGATGCAACGATAAGAGTAGTACAAGTTGATGCAAACAGGACATCCTGCAGAGACCACTCCTTCGCAGACTGAGTCCTCAGCTGTTTATTTATATTGTTTCCACTTTGGTGCCTCATATATGATTGTGTCACAGAGGAGAGGCTGCATAATGGACATGAAAACATTGTAGAAAACATCCGGCATAGTTCTTTATTCCTGATTAGGCGCAACGCCATAGCCTTATAATGCACTTCTCTTCAGTGTGGCTGGACAACTAAAACTAGGAGGAGTCCTGCTGATTCCAAACTTACTTCATTTCACAATAATCACTGTTTCCACTTTTCATTATGGGTATTAAATGTTGATGTTTAAAAAAAATAGTAATGGTAAACTAGAAAGCAATACATTTTATAAAAAGTTGATCATTTCTGAAACTAACCATTTTCTTTTTCAAACAGTCTGAGTTTAATGTTTCCGGACATGTGCACAGAGGGATGCACACACTTCCAGACTCGCTTTTAAGGTCAAACTCTCAGAGTTGCATGAACGACTGGAGCTCTGACAGAATTGCTATGCATTTCTATTATGAGGGGGAAAAAAGACATTGCAGATATACACAGACTGTAGGTCTTTATTCTCCTAACACAATTTCCTGGAATTCCCTTCATATCCTAACTCATCCTCTTCTTCAATCAAATTGACTGTTAACACTCTTTCAGAGGGGAGAAGCAAAATAATAACCCTAACCCTGGTATTCTTTTCGTATTTTTTTTTTTTGAGTTAGGGCACTTTCTACTCAAGGCTACAGTACATTGAATATACCAGACCCTGACCCACTGAAAAGAGGTGAATATCATTTTTTAGTTCTTTTAGATACTATCATACTTGTAGATTTAATGATGGATATATTGAACGTAAAAAAAAAAGGTTTTCTCTTTTGCAGGACCATAATTAGTCCAAGACCTGTTTAACTTAACCTTGTATTTTAATTTGAACACACACCTTCACATTTAGCAGGGGTGGAGAACTATTATGAAGTGTACTTGTACTCCCTTTATTAGTTCTTGTTAATGGAAACTCAAGGAACCACAGTGACATGGAACATTTATTGCAATATACACAAGCCTGTTAATGTAATCACAATTCCTTTGGGCAACCCAATGTGTCTTTTTCACTGGCTAACATGGCCCAAATACTATCAGACTGTTAAACGCTAAACTACCAGCTTAACTATCCGATATGTAGAAATTAATTCTTCGACTTTAATTTTCAAAAAGGGGTTTATATATTAATTCTCTATAGATTTAGATAATCTTTTTTGAAGTATATGTAAATAGACCTTCTTGGTGTATCAGGTTCACCCCAAAATGACAGTGGCCTGCAGTCAATGATGTTTGGACTGGTTGAAAGAAAAGACATGAATGTTTTCTGTGTTTACATATGTGGCAGCGCCGGTGAGTCTCAGAGCCACATAGTCACAAAGATGACAGAGGAACAACAATGATAGAAAATGGCTGGTAGTGACTTGGCTCCCAGTTCCTTCCTGTCCCAGGCGATTACCTCAGCCTTCTCTGTCGCTCACAATTCATGAGCATGTTGTCAAACGTCATCATCTCACAATTGCCCCCTGAACCCAGCTGAAAAATAGAAAAATCTTTGTAAGTTACAGGCAACACCTTGACGTGCTAGAGAGGGATTGACAGTGGCAGAGAAAGTGAAAAGGAGAGACGCTTGTGAATAGACGAGGACTGAGACGCATACTTGACACAGGGACCTGTGATAGAAACAAGATTACAGAACAATACACGTTTGATTTTTATTCATTGTGCTCCCTCCTTTCCCATTGTTCTTAGGTGAAGATCCGGAGTGTGAGTAGAGACGGACCACCTGCCATCCGTCCTGAAGCACACAATAAACAGCGTAGGGCCCGTTTGAACACCGACAGCATTCTGGCAACAGTGAGGTCCTTTATGAGCCGTAAAAGTGCTGTGTGAAGAATCTGAGCAAGCTAGGCTAGCCAGGATGACACTGACAGACATTATTGTGTATGTGTGAGGAATAAAATGTGTCTGCTGCAAAACCGTTTACTTTCTCCAGCAGAAAGTACAAACTTGATTGGAAACAGAGGTGCCTATTACAGTCAGAGGTAATAATAGGGTGGAGTGACGGCATAAATCACAGAATAAAAAAAAGGCATCCTGGCAGCCATAGTTGTGTAGCAGGGTGTGTGTGTGTGTGAGAGAGAGAGAGAGAGAGAGAGGTGGGGGAGTGTTGTTTGGGTGCTTATTTACTGCTGGAGAAAGGAGCCAGGCATGCAAAAGAATGGAAAGGGCGAGCCAGAAACACAGGCACACAGAATAAGTGTTTGGTGATCAGTCTAACTTCTGTCATCTCCACAAGTGCAGTGACTCTGCTTGAGCTGCACTATGTGAGGAAAACCTGTGGATGGACTACAACAGCAGAAGACCCCGTCGGGTTCCACAAAGATCAGCCAAGACAGTGGACACAGACCCGCCATCAGTATACAGTTGAAAACGTAGCCTTGTGTGTTCAATCTGGGTTTGTGATGAGGCTGCAGCTCAGAGTTTGGCACCAACAGGAATCAACCGAGCCAGCTTGCCTTGTATCAATAGTTCAGGTTGGTGTCGGTCGTGTAATTGTGCGTGACTTTTTGTGACACACTTTGGACCCTAATCCAATTAAATTATGATTTGAATGTCACAATCTGAGAATTGCTGCAGACCATTTTCATCCCTTTATGGCCACAGTTTCCCCATCTTCTAATGACCACATCCTGAATAGTAATGCTCCATGTCACAGAGCAAAAGTCTCAACCTGATTCAATACACATGACAGTGAGTTCGGTGAACTATAGTTACAAGTCACCAGATGTGAATCCAGTCAAACACTTGGGATGTAGTAGAACAGGAAGAAGATTCTGCAGAAATGATGTGATGCAGTCGTGTCAACATGTAGCAGAATCTCAAAGGGAGAAACTACCCAGCATCAGTATGGCTGTCCTAATAAAATGTGTACAACAGTCCTGTAATATATTTAACCTCCATTAAGGTTATAGTGTTTAGCTTTTGATTAAAGTCCACAGAGGTATTGATTTTGATGATAATTATCAAATATTAACAATTATGATAATTTTGGAGGAAGTCTTTTCTTGAGCTGTGTTGCGTTATAGTTAGAGGTGTTTTTTTAGCATTGATCACTGATATGAATGTGATGGACAAGCTAATAGAAGATGCTATAAAATCCCACAAACTGTAGAAAATTAAAATGATCATTTCCACTTCATCATACTGTATGCATGTGTGTGTGTCTGGTCTATGTGTTGAGCTACATGGTTTTATTAGAGACATGCAATTTTCTGAAGCATTTAGTTGTTATTTCAACCAAATATTACAAACTTTCTACATCATTTTTTTCAGATATAAACTTCCTGCTCTCAGACAAACGTTTTGCCAGTATGGTGGGAAGTTGTCACTCATCGACGCCTCAAGACCAACAGTCCTTCACTTAACACCACTTCGGGACCATAAAAAGTGGCTACACACTATTTTATCCGTTGCACTCTTTTCAACAGATTTTAAATAGAGCAAAGAGTCCGAGGGACTTCCAAGGGACTTGAGACCGACAAAGAGCAGTTAGACCACTCACCAGCAGGGAATACGCAACCTCTCAGCACACATAAACACACACACACTCACACAAATGTTTCCATATACAACTTTCAAGGTTCCTGGGAAAACAATTTTTCCGAGGTTCGCAGGAGTTCTTGTTTAACGGTTTGCTGTATAACCTTCAAACACTAATATGTGTGTCTGCATCGAGAGATGTAAGTATCTGTCACCATGTGGTGATATTACACCAACACACGATGTGTTCAAAGGATAAGTTTCCATTTTACCAATGTGTTTTAAACAAGACTAATATGCCCATATGTGAATTGTAAGAGCCATTAGAGAGTCTCTCCAGCCCATTCCCTCTAAAGTATGGCCAAAGCTAATATGAGGTTTCAACAGTCTGAGTTAGATCAAGTAGGTATTTTCCAAAGCTAAAATTGTGTATTTGTATTACTATCCATTTGCTGTAGCTCAGCATATAGAGATATGTATATAGAACAGTGACTGTTGAAACCTAAAGATGGAATTATTAAAGATTATATATAACCAATAACGTGATGAAAATGCAAGGGTCTGCGGAGTTGGGGGCTTATTATTTGAGCAACTAGCGATTTTAAACTTGTAAAAAAAGAGTGAATATGTTTGTCCTCAGTCAGAGACCTGCTGATTCACTCCACAATCCCACACTGTCAACAGGAAATGTGCTTCCTCTGACATCAGCATGGTGCCAGTGACATGCACTCAATGCTGCTGTTACACCACATTTTGTGCCTGTTAAAGTATGTGATACAGACACAGAGGTTGAAACACTCGCAGATGCTCTGAGGTTAGGGTCTTTTTAGTCACGTCTTGTCTGCATCCGCACATAAATAATCACAGAACATAATTTAGTACATTTAGTAACATAGGCTGTGTGCTATGTTCAGCTAGTACCATGCATGTGAGCTGCAGATAATAATGTCCAGTGTGCTGTGGGTGGTCTGTTTGTGTGTACATCACTTATTCTTAAAAGCATGACACAGAGAATGACACATGGCTGTGAAATGTCAGGCTGTGTCAGACTAATAGGATTTAATTCAGGCTAGTCTGATCTCTAAGCTCCTGATTTGTCTGTTCTAAGAAGACTTTCAAGACTGTCTGATTTGTTCAGGATGTTTTGTAAACCCTGCACAATCCAGGTATGTACACCTTCACTTCCACCAGCCCTGTGATAAGAAACAAGTCATCACAGAAGACAAACAAAGTGTGGGAATATTACCATGGTGCTGTCATTATTAATCTCAGTGACAACCCACAAGCTTTGTCATCACTTGTACTGCTTGCGCCTTGTCAAAGCATATTAAAGCAGCATTGTACTGCGCCACAATGCACGCCATTGTTCTCCTTTCCCTGCTGTCACATGGGGGCTGTAAACAAAAAGGTCGGGTTTCGATGTCGGCCTACTGTGGTGCAGCTCAGGTGCTGCTTGGAGAACAGAAAAATGGGCAACCTTGTCACTTGGTAATGTTGAAGTCACTGCCAAAGTGTGACTCAGTCACAACAGAGAACAAAGGGCCGCTAACATCTGCTGAATGGAGGGAAGAGTGTTAGTAAGTGCTTAACATTTAACAACATTCAGGATCTGAATTGAACATACTGATTACACCAGAGAGCTGCTTTAGAGTCTAGAAGGAAGGAGGTGGCGTAAAATATAATATACGTGGCAGCTCCAGTCACTCAGAGCCAAAGACCTGATGTCACCTCCAGTCTAGCAGCTGTTCCACCACCTTCTTTAACTCTGCAAAATCTCAGGCCGAGTGTGTCTTTAATCATTCTTTTTGGAAAAGTGAACAGGTTTACGATCCACACTCCAAGATAAACGCTGTAAAAGGCAGTTAATGTATTGGCTTATAGAAACTACAACTCATGTATAACAAGATTAAAGTTCACCAGTGTGGCAGCCAAGGAAATACATCAGTCAAGCTTTTTCCCTTTATCCACGTAATCCAACAACACTCTATCGCTGTCAACTTTCCCAACTTTCTGTCTGTAATGTCTGCTGTAATCCACAATGTCTGGCCATTCCAGAGACTCTGCCTCTTTTGTTGAGCTGGGACACTTGCTATTTTGGGAAAGGGTTCATTAAATGTCACCAAAGCACCAGACATTACCCACGTCTTACCATATGGAGTAAACAGCAAGTTTCATTGTGACAATTTGAATGAGGCTCGCTTTACATCTGTAAAAAACTATTGGTTTTTCTATAGAGACATAGGGTCCTGATTTAATGGAGCAATGTGGTAAATCCTGGGCACTATTTGCTAAGATCCTGAGAATGTTCTGGACTCCTATGAGAGAGAGAGAGAGAGAGAGAGAGAGAGAGAGAGAGAGAGAGAGAGAGAGAGAGAGAGAGAGAGAGAGAGAGAGAGAGAGAGAGAGAGAGAGAAGGCGTTTTGAGATATTAATTGCAAAAAAATGAATGAACAGGAGCTGGCAGGAAGACTGGACTAATTTCTGAGTTCTGACTCAGGAGAGCAGGACAGAGGTTCTGTGTCTGACACGATTCCATGAAACAACTGAGCAGCACAGGTGCAGGTTTGCAAACAGATCTGAATTCAGGATTTCAACAGAGACAGGGCTGGACGTGGCTGGAGTATAGCAGGCAGCTTGATGGTGAACCTGAGGCCCAGGTAGACAGGTTATTAGTGAAGCCAAGACTGAGAACAGGCAGACTAATCACATCAAAATACAGACCAGACACACACAGGACCAGAGACAAAAAGAGAACACAACAACCAATCCCATACCAGAGAAATTCAGCAGAAGAAGAGCAGATCCTGACAAAATGTTTCATCTTTAAAATGAAATGATTACTTGATAAACAAATATTATTCAGCAACTATTTAAAAATTAATTTAGACATTTTTACTGGCGAAAGAACAACATTACAGCTTTCAGCCTTTTCGAAGATAAACGTGTTTTTCTAAACCATCTCTATGATAGTACAATAATTCTTAGTATTGGTTGTAAAAAGTAAACCTAAACTAAAACCTAATACAGATAATTTAACTAATTGCAAATATAAACAGATTAACTGATAATAAAAACAATCCTCTCCAAGAAATCAAATGTTTCTGGTGCAGAATGGTACATCCTTTACAGATGAGTTGATTTTAAATTCAAAGAATTCTGCTACCTGGTGTGATTGATTCCATCAAATCATTACTGATACAGTTGATGTATTTTTCTTGACATAAATCACATTGCATTTGGAAGAGAATAAAACTAGTAAAACCTCAACTGCTGCCAGTTAGTGTTTGTGATGACTCTGTAGCAGCCTGACATTGATCCCGTCATGTAAACATACAGTAAATTATGGAGTTAGATTCTTGCCAAAACTCAACAAACAAACAAAACTTGTTAAGCAAATTCCCTACCATTCATGCCACCACAGCGTGGTTTGCAAATCCAAAACACCATTAACAAACACATGCACTTTGTCTCGCAAATACACTTCTACTTTTTTTTTATCATCATCTTGTTCTTGTGGGATACATTTTTTGTAATTGTATGAAATGCAGAAGGCTATTTGTATCTGGAACATCATTAATTAGTGTATTTGTTTGTCATTTCCTATTTGCAAAACAAAATGCATAAATTTGTTAATAGTGTCTTTTTTGTGTTTAGTGTTTGCAAGTGAATGTAGGGAATTTCTACAACATGTTTTGTTTGTTTTGGCTTTGGCAAGACTGTAGCTCCATAGTGAATGATAATTTTTAATGGTTTGATATAGTTTTACTTTCCTTTTGTGCGTTGATACAAATGCATCTACTGGCTGTAAACACAGGCGCCCACACTAACATGCAGACATTTTATCTCACCCTCAGTCCTCCAGGCAGAAACATTTGGTTTGAACATGTTGGAGGTCACAGTGAAAAGTTAAGTAAAATGTGCTGCAAACGTCCTGGATGTCCCACTAACGGACTTGTCCTCAACAAGTTGAGAGAAAGAGCAGAGATCTGCTCAGCATCTGTGTCTACTCAGGTCAGCCGAACTGTCTGGGCGTTTGGCTTGCAGGCAGATGTAGACTCTGTCGGACACAGGCAGCAATCGTTATTATCGTTATCAAAAACCCTGTTGTGATTATGGGCAGACACCCCGCAGACAAGCCATCTGTACTTCAGGTGGAAATCAATCGCGATGCAGGCCCTCTGTGAGTGCTCTGATGTCTTCAAAGGTCTAGATGCAGAGAGAACGGAGCGATAGAAAGTGATAAAGGGCTGGGGTGGGAGAGAAAGTGGGAGAGCTAGATAGAGAGAGCAGGGAAAATAGACAGGCATTCATAAGTTAGACAAACGGCCTTTCACTTCATTTTTTTTGGGCCTCTTTAAAAAAAAAAAAATAAAGGAATTATAGCCAGGGGGTACACAAAGAATCAATACAAATCACAAGCTGTTGTAGTATCGTAAGAGTTATGTTAGTACAATGAAGTTTAGTCTGCTGTGCTTTAAAGTAGGTCTGATATTTGTATCTGAAGATTGAAAGTTTTAATATTCTGTGTTGAAGCTGCCTTTCCTCTGCATAAAAAAGCTTTAGATCATTTGAACAACTATTTATGACAAAGTCACAGAACCACATTACCTGGAGTTCCATCAAAATGCAGCACTATGTTTAAGAATGTTCAGTAAAAGATAGATATAAATGAATCAATGTTTCCATCCACTACTGCTGCACACGTTGGTTGGTTATGATAAGCAGCTGGTGATGGAAAGTCTCCAGTCGGGGGCCATTACAACCATTGCAGAAGAGGAGGGTGCGACAAGAAGCAGTTAAAAGATGAAACACGATCAAAATATGACATTTCTGTTCGTTTCATGCGTTTATTTAAGGAACACCAGTCTCATTACCGCTCCACACAGATCGGATGTTTTTGTCTGCTGCTGTCTTTCCAGCGGAGCAGAAGCTTCAGTGAACATTTAGGTCATCACATGCTTCATGAACAAGATTTTCTTTTCCACTCTGTATTTTTTTTGGGGGGGGGGGGAAATATTCACAATAACAGGTTGATAGAAATCCACGTTATGACCCAAATAGCAAAAATGGAAACATGACAGCAGGTCACACAGGACTGTCACATACTGTAGGTTTACGTACTGTAAGTGGACCTTATGTATCATCCATCATAATGACAGACTGGTAGAAACAGGATCTTGTAGTAATAATTATAGCAGGAGTTGGTCCAGTTCAATTAAACTCTTGTACATTTGGTTCCATTAAGCTGCTGGGAACTCTGTCATCGGAGCTGTGATGCAGATGAAACAACAGGGCCGAGACCACATGAATGGATGGATCTCTTCAGATTTCCGACGACGCTCTGGTGGGGTTCCTTTGTGGTAAACCAGAACGAGAGCACTACTGTGTAATAGTAGATATGGATTTTAACGTCAATTGGGCAAAACGTAAACTGCTATTAAATCCATCTGTTTATCATGTGAACTTTGGCATCCATGTATGTGATTCATATTATTACCAAAGGTAGTTTGGTAACCATGGTAATATGCATAAATGCTATGGATGTTACATTGTTCTGGGTGTTTTTCTGTCCTCCTTGTATTTTGGCAGTTCGTCATTTGAAAGGAGTGACGCATTGCAAGCATTCAACAACATCCGAGCCACAATATTACTATACAGGACTTCGCTTTATAATCCTGTTTCTACAGACCTGTTGTTAAGATTGGCCAGATCTCTAGTTTCACTCTTGAATAATATGTCTCATAATTACCTTTTCCTTTGTGACCTCTGCATCATAGGGGGAGATAAATAGACACGTGAATATGTAGCTAAGCTAACAAGTTCAAAGTACTTTATGTTTATAGCTTTAGGTTAGTTTAAGTCTTTGCTTATCAAATGGACCTAAAATTATATTTATATGCAATTCTCTGTAATTAAATGTCATCACATGTTTTGGAGACTGCTTTATTGGTGAGGTTAAACCTCTTTTTCACACACAGTTAAATCTATTTTAATAACTGGCTAATATTCACCATACTCTGCCTAACAAAAACAGAACAACACTATTGTGTGTAAAACCCCTGAACCATGGCAGACGTCAGACATAGTGTGTTCTTCATGCCAAAGTGATTGAAATAACAATGGCCTGTTTTTTCCACTGACAGAAGCACTGACCTGCCATATTGTCCAGGTTCCCACCACTTCTGCAATCTAGGAGGCAGGAATGGAGCTTCACATGTCATAACATAGTGTCACCAGGTCTCCCTAAATCGCTTTATAATGATCATGAGGAGGAATCAGTTTGTTTATCTTCACTGAAACAATGTCAGTTGCTGTCTGACTATGACAAACGACCAGCTCCTCGTACCACAGTTCACTATTTCCACCCTGAACCGCTGGGAATTGTCACACAAACACTAAAGTGAAAAGCGGAGCTATTAAAGCTATTTGTTTTAATGTCATACGTCGTGTCAGATATTTTAATTACAGATGTTTGATTACAGATGCATTAATGCCACAACAATAAACTCAGCGGCTGCTGTCTGTCCGTTTCTCAAATCTCCTCTTTTTACTTCATGTAACAGCATTGCACTTATCTCAAACTTCCACCTGTCTCAACATCTTTTTTCCTCTTCCCGATGGCTTGACATTCCTGTCCCTGTGACAGATGAAATAACCTCTTAGCCTCCTTCCTCTGCCTCCCTCCCCAGCAGAACTGATATCATTTTGTTGTCTCTGTGCTGTCAGGGGCAGTCTGTGTCATCGATTCATGATACTCTGACTCTCCCTTCTCCTGTCTCCTCTCCCTACCTCTCTCCTCTAATTTTGGCTAATACCATGCTACACGCACACACACACACACACACACACACACACACACACACACACACACTAACACAAACAACTGCAGACATGTAGTCTTTCCCTCCTGAATCCTGGCAGCAGATCATACTCATGCGTTGGTGTTGTTCTTCTAGGCCAGAAGAATAACTTAACCCATCATTTGGCCCTGAGGCCCGCTCTTTATAATCTTGTTTTCTCTCTCAGGTGAAATATTTTCACACCCGTTCTGAGCCGGGACAGATAGAGACTCACAGGGTCAGAGGTGACGAGCGTTTCCAGCTAGCACGCAGCTGAGGGCCAGAGCTCTGCCTCAACCCTGCAGATAACAGGCTGCCCCTACGGAAACTGGTAATCGTTTAAATTAAATTTTGTGTGTGTGTGTGTGTGTGTGTGTGTGTGTGAGTGTGTGTTTGTATTCGCAAATCAAAATATCAAAGGCCGAAACTGTATAAGCTGATACAGTGTCTGACACAAACAGGGTTGTAGCAACCATTTGTCATGCATTAGTTTGCAAATGGCTGTGACTTGCGTATGCAGTGCAGTGGTTCAACTAAAATGTCAACATGCATTTGAATGTGCAGTGGCGGAGAGAAAATGTAACGTGTCCAGCTGAAGAGCCTCACTCATGAAGTATACATTGGTTGAAGGACAAGCTTCAATGTGCTAGCTATGACAGGTTACAGTGGTTACTATCCTCAGGGTCTGTCCTATAGTAAACCTATACCAACACAGAAATGCCTGGGCTTACAATGGGGTTGATGGTGGTGTTGATGGTGGTGTTGCTGGATTGGTAGGTGGGCCAGATGATATCGTGAGGGGTGCAGAAAGTCATGGGGCAGATGGAGTAGTATAATAAGTATAATAACTAATAATCCTCAGTTATTTCAATTATTATTTGCAGTTTATTATTAAAAAAAATATATATGAATTTAGGTATTACTTTGACATAGCTGGACACACGTTCTCACACACATACATGTTCATGCAGGTCATTACTGTTCGTTACTGTCTGTGTGAGAGTGAGCTCATTGTGAACCACCACTCATGTGATTTGAAGCCTATTTTGTAGTTTCAGTTCTCTTCTATGACTTCATGGCGAGACTAAGTCAAAACATATTCAGATTAGCTAAAACATTAAAGCCACAGTGCCCTGTTTTAATACCGTGACCGGTTGTTGTATATGATCATCCTAAAAAAATATTCTAATATAAAAAATTGGCTTAAGATACTTTTTTTAGGATTATGTTATATTAAATTTAATTTGCTAAGTAGTCCCAGGGGAGTATGGAGAATAATCATACACTTGACTGGAAAAAATAACTAATAGGTATCAAGATAAATCTGACTGATATCTATTATTTATCTGACTACATGTGTGAATCCTAGGAATATGATCAATTTGATCAGTGTGAAACTTTCAGCCAATGAGTTACTAAATATGTTAACTAAAAGGAAAACGATACATGCAGTAGAGCATATAAGTGATGAGAGGAGGGGACAAATAAGACTTCAACCACTTTGGCTGTAACATTTCAGGCATCAACAGGTATTTTAGTGGTGATATGAATGTGTGTGTGAATGGATAAATGTGACTCGCAGTGTAAAGCGTTCCGAGTGGTCATTAACCCTAAATGTTAAGTGTTATATTAATGCAGTCCATTTACCTGTGAGAGAAAAATATAATTATAAAGCTTAAGGACCCAATCTCTGGAAAATGTAATATTTAAGAGCAGAATTTTTTGAAACTTTAAACTGAGCATGATGTTAAGAAAAAAATGCAGTAAAAAATGGAAATACATTGAGAATGAACTCAGGACTGTCTGGAGTAAAGACCAGGGTGAATGAAATGATCTTACAAAAGATAGGATGAGAACTCAGATAGACTACACTGAAAATAAATCTAGATAAAATAATGAATGCATTTACAACATAGTTAAGTGAAGTGAAGGGAATAACATGATTGTATTCATCTAGAAATGATATTATGATGTTCTCCTGATTGAAAAGAAACCCCCAAGG
This sequence comes from Hippoglossus stenolepis, assembly GCF_022539355.2. Taxonomy (NCBI): domain Eukaryota; kingdom Metazoa; phylum Chordata; class Actinopteri; order Pleuronectiformes; family Pleuronectidae; genus Hippoglossus; species Hippoglossus stenolepis. The sequence goes on from NC_061495.1 coordinate 23,434,537, forward strand.
CATAATAAAGGAAGGGGATATTTCCATGAGACCGATGATTATGTACCCCATGAACTATGACAGGAAGGAACCAGCCACACTGGATGTGTATGCATCGCAGATTCATTTCGGCCCCAATGTTATCATGTCAGAGCGGCCTGTGCATCACAGGCGCGGCTCCTGTGTCTGAGCTGCGCTGCTCTTTTTGGGGCCTCGCCTATTTTCTCTGTGTGCTGCATAAGGTTCACAGCAATAGACACTGAAAATGAGCTATCATCACAGTTGCAATGTCTACTAGCGAATGTATCACAAACATACATATTTGCAACACTTCCTGAACTTCAAAAATAAAAGCACTCCACTAAAAGCACTTCTATGCACTGATCTATTCATTTCTTTTAACATTACTTTGATTGTTATTGTTGGACCGGAGCCAATACTGTAGAGTCCTGGCATTTAGCTGAGTACATAGAAGTATTTTTTTTTTTTAGGAAATACAGTAGTCATACCAGAAACCTGACTAGCAGCTCCGCTGCAGACACAACAATCGGCGTGAGACAGATCAGCAACACAGCCCTCACACACTGCACACGCACCTAGTGTGGCCCAGGCACACAAAAGAGCCTGGTCAAAGAAAGTGGTCCCCCCTCAGTGGTGCACACCTAATGATTCCATGACCTCAGTGAAACATCAGCATTTGTGTTGAACTGTATGAGAACAAATACTGTCTCTATCTGGTGTGACAGAAAGTTTATTTGTCAATTTATTTTCTGTCTTTACCCATTGCTCACAGTTATTTTGGCCTATAAAGGATGTGAAGTAGACTACTTGATGCCGGGATGAAGCAACAGGCAACCTTACTCCAAGAAAGACTTGTATTTTTAATTATATTATATATAATATATATATTATTATATCACAAATATGTATATTTAGATGTTCCATGTGTACATTTGTGTGTATATCTGTACATACATGCAGTGGGGTTGGGGTTAAGGCTCTCAGGCTTTTGGGCCTTACTGTATAGCCAAAGAAAACAGAGAAGTACATTCACTACAACACATCTGCTATAGATTTCTATCCTGTAAAGAAAGATGGAGACGAGCACCCAGGTGTCTGCAGTCAACAATACTATTTTAGACTCTCATAAAGCACTTCAGTGCTCCCATGGGAGACGTTCTAGCAGAAAGGCTTTCTAACACATGGTTAAAGTTGTGAAAGGGTCATTTTTGAACCTTTTCCTTACCCTGACCATATGAAGTCATTTTTGTACCTAAACTGAAAACTGAACTTTGGATTTCACAAACCCAGTCCTCTGGGTGAAAGTGCATGAATGCACCTCTTCTGAACATGGACTTTGTCGCTCTTCTGACTCCCTAAAGCCTTTCTGCCTGATAGCGGCATGTATTTAGAATGATGGTGTATGGCCCTTATTCCGTGTTGCATTGCAACAATTTGTGCACTCCTGTATACATTGTATAGACAAAAACACACCTGGCCAACGCAAAAAACAGAGCACTCAGGAAGCTATTGGCTGTTCTATATGGGTGTAAATTGCCAAAAAGCTGCAAGGTGACTATTCTGACTCATTCTGACCCCTTATGCTGTGTGATCATTTGAATTGGAAGTATATTCTATGCTGAGTCTGTTTGTCAGGAGTGGAGCTTTTCCTGTTTAGGCTGCAGTCATCTGAGCTTTTGCATTGCAGATGCAGACAGCATTTTTGCCATAATCACATCTGGCATATATCCAGTGTCTGCTATATCATGAGGTAAGAGCAAATACACTGAGGCCTACTTAGAACCCAAGCATGGACTGGTATGAAACGTAAAAGATACGTGAAAGAGGACAGCTTATGCAAACATAAAAAAAGTGTACAAGGTAATAATATGTCAGTGTTGTGTTGAGACGCTGTTTTGTATGTAAGATTGTAACTTTGCTATGTGTTATGAGCTTCCTCGCCGAGTTACAGTTATTGTTTGTCACCAGGTTATGAGACTCTTCTTGGTAGACCACCAAGAATTATCAGGCCTGACCCTCTGGTAAATGAAGGGTAAATTGGCTGTGTGTAATAATCAGCATTTATATTCCCTGGATACACAATTTAGCTAATTATCTACAAACTGTCCTACAGCAGCTAAATTACCTGAGGTTACCTCATTAATGGTTCAGTTACTTTGTAATGTGGAGTTTTTCCAAAATAAAGTACATTTCTGACATGACATTTATATTATTCATTCAAGACCAGAACATGATTCTTCAGGCAATTGGCTAAACTTAGTAGGCTGGAAGTGAATTTTTTTTTTTGTTGCATTTATAAGTTCACAACAAAAGTATGTACTGATCATAATGAGATCTTCCATCATCTTCACCTTTTAGAAACGTTGGATTTCTATTATGACTGAAGCCTTGTAAATATGCCTAGAGTGCCATTTCAATAGCAGACTGTTTTCTTATCACATTCATCACAGAAACAACATGTCTAAGTGACAACACATAGTTCATCACACAGAGGTATTGTCTATCTGGCACCTCATTTCCACAGTGCATACCAGCAGGTGCTTAATGGTTATGTCTGCATGTGGAGGGCAGTGTTGACTATCAGTCTTAGTCACTGTGCTGCCTTTGAATAACAACCTTTTAACTATGACGGCAGCCACTGACACACAAAACAATATTCTAACATCAACAAAGACTAGACAGAGTTGGGAAGTCCCGTCTTTATCTACTATCACTGGTTTCACTTTATGTGTCTGTGTGAGGACAAAACTGAGTAGTTACAGTGATTTGTTATCAATCCATTTGGACTCATACTATTTCAAATCATACTGTGGCTCAAACACAAGTCCTTGTTCTGCATTGTGTTGTTTAAAAACATCATTTCCTTTTTGTGTTTTTGCCTTTGTATGCTTCAACCGAACTGCAAACCAGTGTGACCTCATGATAGTCTCAGTGTAATCGCATAAAAAAAATAACACATGATTCATTTTTTCAGATGATGTTTTGGCTGCATTATTGTCCCGAGTATGCCAGCACTGTGCACAGTCGACGACTCCTTTGTAGGTGGCTCTGGTTCTTGTTAGGCCCTGATCAGTCTCAATAAATCACCAGGCAGACACTTTGACATACAACAGGGCGGTGTTACTTGTCTGCCCGGCCCAGATTAAAGGGGAGGAGGGACACAACTCAGTTAGCAAAGAGCAGAGGAATAGAGCTTGACATCTAAATTACCCACAAAGCAGTGGATATTAATCTTTTGTTCTTCTGCAAGCCCCAACATGCACCTCTTACGACGCACACACACACACACACACACAGAAACACAAGCAGTAATATATTCACTTAACAACGTTCATATAGTCTATGTTAATTGTATGACTTCATTAAAATCAAATTATGGCACATTTGTACTATTGTTATATTTTTACTGTAGCTTGACTGCGAAAGGAAGCAGCCATGTAATTACAAATATCAACACAGGGAGATCTCTTGTAGCTGTGGTGATGTACAGTAGCTGTGCACTGGTTCTGATATCAGCTCAGCCATTCAGGGACATGAAGGTAAAAACAGGCACATGATAAACACTAATCTAATCATTATTGTTAGAACAACTGAATCGTATTCGTACATGTCTATGTTACATGGAAATATAACCAGTACAGCAGGATCCACTCTACCTTCCCATTTTTGACGCAGAAACTACAGAACAGATTTCTATGAAACTAGGTGGAAGGATGGGCCATGGGCTAAGAAACAGCCCCTTTCACAAGTACTGTTATTTGACTAGTGACCTTGTACTGCCCTTCTTTCTATACTTGTTTCTTTCTCCCTTGAGGCCTTTGTACACCACGGAGCTAAAGGGGGAAGGAATGAGGAAGCTATTACAGCTTGTTTGCAATGTATCTTTTATTTAACCTCTGTCTTTGTGTAAAACTGTTTCACAAAGTAAAGAATGGTGGCTGGTTAATGTTTAGAGGATAAACCTCTTCCCCTCTATATTAGCTAATGGGCCTTGAAATAAAACTTCAAAGTGCATGTCAAATACATTTTTTTCCACAGGTAGTGTTTGGCCCTTTTAAGTCATTTCTATGTGAAGTTTGTTCTGAACTATTTGATAACACTAGAATGACCACATACCTCCGCCAAGGCCCCTTCAAATCCAATCAAGCCGCACCAAACTGCACACACCCTGTCCCCTAAAATATGCCTGTTTTTTTGTTTTTTTGACACATACATTTTTTCCTGGTGAAATCTGTGAAAATGTCAAATGCCTGATCCCCAACAAAAAGTCCCGTGAAAAAAACCTGACTCAGGCACAGGAGCCGATGCTTGAGACATGTGGTCAGCGGCTCACATGTGATAAGGGCAGGGCCCAACACTGGAGTGAAATTTGAATTGTAACTTTAATCATCCTTTGGGCTGAAATCCTGAACATGGGGCTAAATAGAGTTGAGTTATTTCCTCCCATGCATTAACTACAGTATTTTGAGTTGCCCTTTCACACATGCAGCACACAACAGGAAGTTGTCGCATTCTCACCGACTGGAAACACTGAGTTGGGTTTAGGAATGAGCTAGAGCTAGGGAGAGAGGCAGCAGGCCAGACAGAAATGTCATCGGCACGGTCACTCGTTCGCTGTGAATTTTCCAGCCAATGTCCAGCCATATTCAATCAGACATTCCACAGACACAGACTCTAGCAGGGAGCTGCCAGGGTAAAGTCCCTTTTATGTCTGGTCCAACTGACATGGACATTTGTGTCTTCTCACACGGCTCATCTGGGTGATGTCAAGATAAATCAAGGGTTGCAGGGCATGTGTGAAGCAGCTTTTGAGAAACATATGCATTTCATAATGTCATGATTAGTAATTTTGTGGTTTATAATTCACCTTTGGAATGACAATTACAGACAGGAGCGCCCAAGTGTTGACAATCCACATATTTCATAATCCCGCTGCAGGTTTACTGAATAAACCGTCCAACAAATACGTTCAGTACGAAGAGCTTAATGTTGTTTTGAGATAATTCAGATCATGTGGACTTACACATTAATATCCACCCTGAACACACATCTGAACAGCTCATGCTTGAATTTTATTTTTAAAACTGTGGCTAAAAACCATGACGTAACTCTTCGCCCATCTTTCCCATTTTTTCTATTGTTTTTTTAATTAACTTGGTAAGACTGCAAAAAATTCGGACCTAAAATACTTTCAAAGACACTGGAACTGTCTTACCCTCCTTCATTGTATCGTGTCATCTGAGTTTCCATTCAGCTGCCTTGATCAAACAGCTGCAAAGGTTTTGACAAGACTGATCGGAGTGATTTTAGAATTGTAACGTTTGAAGCATAGGCTTGTATCTTGCTACACACTACACAACTGTGACAGTATACTGCACACAGCCTGTAGTGTTGTAGCTATCCCAGACGCTTATGATCAGGAGGGACTGAGGGACACTGTCCAATGTTGTGTCTGATAGTTGTAAATGTCTGTGACGGTATCTCTCTTACTGAGTATTGTTACCAGCAGATAGCAGAATTTGAAACAGAATGTTGATTGTCAACTTCACAACACAGTACCTACTATGCAAAAAATATTATTATTGGAAATCTCAGCGATACACACGACTTGTGTATATTTGACCCTGAACAGTTTTGCTGGACTGAGACACAGATAATGACAGTTTTCTATATCACCTGCAGAGATTTGGGGAGCTAATGCAATGTTTCAAAAAGTAATATCCCCCCACCCCATGTGTACACATCAGGCTGCAGCAGGACTAATTAATTACCCAAACGTCCTCTGTGGGGTAGGGGGTGGATGATGATTGGTTTCAAATGAGGATAAACGTGTGACTCAGTAACTGTTCAGATCAGAATGACAGCTGGTGCTCATCGAGACTTCAGAGCGGGTACTTGTTATATATCTTCTGATAGATGGGTGAAATAAAACATCAGAGGAGGTGGAGGGGCAGTGGAGAGGAGGAGGGTTTAGAATGAGGAGAGAAGGGCAGAGGACTGTGGCGTTATCTGTTAAAATAAAGAGGAGGAGAGGTGAATGATGCAAGACACAAACAAACAAACATAGACTGGGGCATTTGTGAGGGAGAGAGAGGAACGATTAATCAGGAGATTTAGTAAAAACCTGTCAAAGGTGCAATTTTCTTGACTGACATTGGAAAACGATGAAACACTTGGCAATCAGCTTCAATGCTTGATTCCATATTTAGAACATTGAAAATAGGGCCATTTTAATATTCAGATTTAACCACATAATGAAGCAGCACTCCATAAAATGTTCATCACCTTATTATTACACGTAGGGCAAATGTCCTCACAGATCTGAGGGGTTTTGACAAACTTCAGTTTGTTTAAAAAGGCAAATCAGTAGGAGTGGAATGAGAACTTTCCCCCACTGCTTCCTCTGAGACTAAACACCAGAAAACCACAGAGTGCGATCCAGACAAACCGAGCCCTGCTGTCTGACTCGCTCCCCCTAATTCACACAAACACATACATCTTGTATACTCACACACATCTTAACTTTAACCTCCCAAGACGTTAACATGGCCTCAATAGGAGGCATTTTATTTTTATTACCCCCCCGCAGCTACTGACATCGGCTCGGCCCGCCTCATTTTGATAACACTGCTACAGCCGCAGTACGCCTCTATATATTTGTTCAACCTCAGCCAGAGTGTGGAGGAATGCCAACTGCAAGCAGGTGGGGAACATGGATGAGTGTGTGTGTGTGTCACTGCATTGGGGGCGAGGGGCAAACATGTCACTGTGCACGGGCCCACCTTCATCATTCACCCATAAGGGGTTGGACTCTTTACCGCCTGCAAAACCACAGTCATACACAAATCACCTTGTAAAAGTGTGTGTTTATGGTGTCTGGGGGACAGCAGGGCTTCTGGAAGCCTGGGAACACACAGCTGTGATACTGAATCTGCTCTCACAGGCATGACTCACGCTGCTTACTCTCGTCAAACTGACAGGGTTGGGACCTGCGGTGTACTTTGGAAAGGTTGAAGAATTTAAAGATTTAACAACAACATTTACCATCCTCAGCTCGTACAGACATAATTACATTTAGTCTGAGTCAGAGTATTTTATTTTCATTAAAATAATTACATCGCTGTGGATATCAAGTATCTGCTTGATGTATGCAAATAAAAGCCGGGCAGTGTGACTAAAGGCTTATTTCATTACACAGCTTTAAATAGATGAGTCACAACACAAATATCAAAACTTGTAACATTTTCCATAAACACTGCAGATACTTTCCAGACTGTCTGAATATAAACAAATGAATTAGATTAAAGGGACACCTATCTGAGACATGAGGATACAGTTACTGGTCACAGGAAGTTCTATACAGCCTGTGCAAATGATTGTTTAACATCTTCTGCAAGCTCTGCAAGTGTGAGAAAATAACCCTGAAGATGAGTCTATTTCAAAATGGAGCTGTGGCGTGTGAAAAATGTAAGTAAGACTGAATTCATTTGCAATAAGGAAACTGTAGGATCGAGCTTTGTTGGAACATATGCAATATATTTATATTTGAGACAGTCCTTTTAAATATGTCTCTTGAATATAGGCAACTTTAAGAGTTTGAGTAAAATATTCACATGCCAGGTTTGGCATCAAATGGAAAATTACTACAAACTTTGGGAACAAAACTTTAATTTACAATAAAATATGAAACACAGCATAATACCATGTGACCATGTAGTGTTTTTTCCATCATCATCAAAAACATTGTTACCCATTTCTTTCTTTTTTTGACAACACAATCTTGGCAACATATGATCATCTCTCTGTTGGTAGCCTGACGATTTGCAGTTTTATTTCTATTTGTTTAACATATTGTTTTCTCCGGCCCCAACCAGAGATGCTGGCTCTCATACATTGCTTGGAGCTTGTCACAGTTTGAGAGCTTTGAGCAAGGAGTTGTGCTGTTGCATTGTGTTTATTACACAGCCAACAACAAGCTTATACTGTGTATGGTGATAAAAGCGCAACGCTGACCAGCAACTTTCGGTGTCCCACTGTTCCCACAAATTTTCCCAATCTGCCCCATTGTCTTGGTTAGTAGAGTAGTCCAGGCCCTTTTGGTTGGTTGCCATGAAGGGAGCTACAGGGACAATAGCAGCATCTTTCTGAAAAGTTCAGAGATTTTCAGCTATAATCGCTCGGAAAAGCAGTGATCTAAAAAAATGTGTGAGTGCAGTTTTTTCTCTACATGGCCACATACACTCTTTTCTCATTGGGAATAACTGTGAAGAGACACTGGCACTCAGATACAATTACTTTTTGGACTATATGGCCCACAGTGACTGGAAAAGAAGACATTTGCAGAGCTCAGAAGCTGAAAGACATTTTTAGTAGTAGTCAAACGCAGCATGTTAAAATGTGTTAATAAGTTGAGTTTTGTGATAATTTGGTTTTGACAAGTTGATTGAAGCAGTACTTACAGATCGCTGATGGGTTTCAACGTAGATGAATACTACAATTTTCATTTTAAGACCCCACAGCAGAAATGAACACAAACTCTCTGGCTGACAGTTTGGTCCCCATCCTCTTCTTCTCTTTTGGATTCAGGAGGGACCCGCTGTTGTTCACGGACAATTGTGAATTCTGGACATTACCGCCTGCGGATGGTTTGCTGGTCCTGATCCGGGTTTTGCCACGAGTATAAAAAAGCCATGGAGGGGGAACAAAACTGCTGAAAGTAGAGGTTCCTGTTACAAGAATGAAGAACAATGCTTATGTCCCCTGCTCGGGATAATAAGGTTGTTTCAATGCAACAGCACACTCACTAACATGAGCTCTAATGCACACTTGCACACCGAGACAGGCACTCACACACAACACCCAGTGATCCATTCACACAATCTGTATTTGCCTGACAATAACAAAGACCCAAAATACGCTTACTTAAGATTTTAGATATTTGTATGAGTCAATGCAAGACTGTATGTCTATTATCTGTGTTTTTAAATGCTGCTTTTTTTCTCTTCTTCTTTGCAGCACAAAAGCTGCATTGTTCCGTCTTCATAACTGAGATTAAAGAACGCTTTAAGTGGCTCCAGAATCGCTAGGGGAGCCCATCCTTGGCTAAAATCATTGTTTTCATGTAATTAATAGAAAATGAGGTAAGCCTTTTCAATAAAGGAGTAAAGGACAGATAACAGAGAATGGGACACAGAATGCTATTGTTCACCAGCTTTTCACAGCCTTAGAAGTACACAAGCTTCATGCATGGAGGATGAAACGGCAATGTAAGGCTAACACAGCTGTGCAGATAACATTCAGCAATTCCACTACCTGCTGCTCTCAGGTAGTGGAGGCCGACGGCCACAGCCAACCAGCAAGATAACCAGCACGCCGTGCATATGACCATGAATGGCTGCAGTAATTAAAGCAAAACAGAGAAGAAGCATGTGATGTGTTTACATTTTTACGTGTGAGTTATTTGCGGAAAGAAAGGGGCTGCCACACTGCCTGACTGTTTTGACTATTCTATGGAAGAGTGGCAGGGAACAACAAATAGATTCACCTGTTGAAAGGCAGGGCCAGAACAAGACCCTGTCTTTTATCTGGTTTATGTCAAAAAGGCCACAAAAGAGACAAAGGAGAAGGCCTGACAACACACCTGCTTGTCCTAAGGAATCAGGCTACACAGATTCCCAATGAAAAGGTTGTTACTGAAGATAATCACGACGAATCCACCCGACAGCAGCAGAACCAAAGCTCGTCATTGGCCGTTCAATCTGCATGTTGTTAACACCTGATCTATCAGATCTATCTATCATCTCCTTGAGAAAAGAAGTTCCTTGACTTCAGGAGGTAAAGGAGGCAAATATGCAAAAAACTGCTGTAAGATGAGAAGGAAGTTCTAGAAAATTAGATTTAAAAACCTGAGTAAAATGAATATAACATAATTTGAACCACTGAACAAAAAATGTGTGTTTCATTTCAACAAGTATAATCACCTTTACATAATAATTATGTTGCTGATAACAGTTTAAGAATTCTATTAAAATCAGAATTAAATATTTCAACAAGTTGATTTGATTGCCTTAGGCTATTATCTGGCGTAAGTGTTGAAGGATTCAAACAATGAAGTAAAAACGCTGAAGAGAAAGCAGATAGAGAAAATGTTAAATAGCTTGAACACAGTCTAATAACCATTGTTTGGCCAAACTCTTCTACATTCTGTTCAACGTCTCCAAATCTTTTTGCAGATAACTTTTGACATTTTTGAACTCCATATTAGTCTGTATTATATTATCTGCAGTAACTTCTTCTCTATTAGTATAAGTGGCCTCTCACAGTAATGTAGAAGTGCACAATGTGTGTGGCAAGCCCAGGTCCACAGACGAAGGCTCCTGTCAGTTGGTGTAGACTTTTAAATGAACATTGCCTGAGTAAACTTGCAGCTTCAATAATAGCAGCTGCATCAACTGTAACAAATAGAAGGGGGTTGTTTACACACAGTGTATATTTATTAAGATCTTAGGAAATTCACAACACTAAGCTTGAAGCATCTCCTCCACTTTAGCCAACGTATGATTAGAAACCTGTCCCATTAAAAAGAAAACAATGGCTTTTACTCTACCACTTTAGTGTGAGGGCTGAAATAGTCTTCTGCACTGGAGTGCCATGGTAACATGACACTGTCTTAAAGACAGTGTTACTGTGTTATTTTGATCCAGGGGACTTTCCACACCATATGCAAAATACACACAGAGCAATCAGAAAGAAAAGAATGCAGTCATGTCCGCACATGCCTTGATGTTCAAAGACACATTTGACTGCAAGTGTGAAATGATTGCTCCTCAGTTTGAACCAATTATGGCGTGCATGATTGAAGCCATAAGAACTCCGGCAGTAACCTCTGGGGCTTATTTTTTTTCTTTTTCTTTCTCACGACTTTACTGTGAGATCGCAGCCTTCCTGTCTTTGTCTAAATTGAACTAGTAAAAACATAAAAGTAATCTGCTGCACATTCCCATGCAAACAATCGTCTGTTCCACAAATCGAAGTGTAAAAGCACCTGGATACACAGTAACACTTATTTCTAAGTACATGTTTTTTTTATGATAAACATTATGCCCCATTTTCTGTATTCTCGTCATCATTCTCTGCTTTCTGTGGGGCTTGTTATTACAAGTGTTGTATTCACTAAGCTCTTTATTCCTTGTTTTAAACTGAAGAGTGCCACTCGTTCATGAGGAGGTACATGTTTATGAGGTTTGATCATTAACATAAACTTGGAGAAGGTAGTCTAGCTGGTCATGACTGCTAAGATACGCCCGAACCGTTCATGAATTTCAATTATACGTATGAGACAATTGTGAGAATACTTGTGAAAGGCCAGAAATGATCTTCAATCACTGAATCTGTTTGCACAATTTTCCTTGAAGAATAATATTACATTGTTTAACATCCAATGTTCCTTTTTGGGGCTAATACATTTTCAGGCATGTCTTAAAAATGTGCCTGAGATGTTCAGCCTGATGTTCAGTCATGGCAGCAACATTTATAGAACCGCTTCCTCTTCAGCAATTTTGCCTACAAAGTAAAAGTGAGAGAAAGTGTTCTCTCCATTCCATGTACTGTTTTCGCTGTCAACTTTCCTCTTTAGTCTTTTTGATAAAGAACTTTCTTGTGTAGTTAGCTTAACGTAAACATTTAGCTAACTTCATTCATGCGCATGTCCAGCATGCAAGTTACAGTATTCTGTAGACCTGTGTGAGTCAGGGATTCTTAAATTTATAATATACATTTATAATTTACAATATGGAAAGAGGAAATAAAACAGATCTTTAACAGCATTTCATGACTTGTATACGTCGTCATTGGGACTATCCATTGTTTCTTATTTTTTGAAGTTGCATGATCCAACTCGGATCATGCAACTTGGGGCATGGCAGGTGTTATGGCTGCTCGGTTATGGCAAAAATCATAATTACGATTATTTAGGTCAATATTGTAATCACGATTATTTAACACAATCACTCATTGACTTTGGAAACATCACACCCTTATTGAACTTTAAATATAAATATATCATTTCGACGACATGTTAGAATATTTGAGCATCTACATTGCCTGAGTGAGCAGTGTGGTTAAGCGGTGTTATTCGGCTCCTCTGCCCTTTTCTAATCACTCACACAGATCTAATCTTCAAAAAAGCCAGCTGAATTCATATGTTTGTGTTCATAGATAAACAGGGCGTTGCATCTTCTGCAACAATGAAGTTTAAACACTGCGTTGAGTCATAATCTGCAGGAAGAACGTCTCTCCGGTCTGCAGGAGTGCATGTGTGAGTGTGTCTGCTCAAACAACCAATCACATTTATTTAGTCATTAATCAATGATGTGGGATCATGAATCCGGATCATTTCAGTCACATTCTCATAAAGGGCGAATCAAACAAACACACAGTGAACTTCAAGTACTGTACGTGTCCTAATAACTTGTGACTCGTGATTGTGTTTATGTTAAAGTATAAAGTGAGCCTGGGTCTTCAGCACTGGAGGGAGGACATGTATGGTACAAGAATACTGGACCTATAATGTGCATCCGGCCTGATCCTGAGGCAGCAGCGTCACAAAATCTTGAAGCAGCGGGCCGCTGTAGTGTCCTGTCATTTAGCTAAATACATAACCGGACTTTTATTCGAGTCATTATACCAGAAACCTCACATTGCAGTGGCGCTGCAGACACGCTCCCTGTGAGAACAACATAGGGCCTCAATGCAAAACGAGGCGTGGAATAATAATCGTTTCATGCCAATTACTTTGTTTTCATAATCATTGGAAAACATAATCGTAATCGAAATTCAATTACTCGCCCAGCCCTGGCAGGTGTGTTAGCAAGCACATCTATTAGAGTCAGGGTTACTCACTGCTGGTTACGAGTGACATCTGCATACCACACGTGTGTGTTTGTTCAGTGTGGCAATTTGTTAAATAAAGACGACCTAGACACAGTCTGTTGCAAATTCCTGGTGCATTTTTAAAATCAAATTCTTTTTTGTTTAATTGTGTTCTAGCCAGTCCCATAGCCAAATTTACTGAGCAGTTGCTGTAGTGAAACAGTAACAAGTACAGTATAGTAATGTTTACATAGTAATGCCAGTTACACAAAGCCCTCAGAAACAGTGTTGGGCTCTGAAGCTAGTTTGTAGTGACCCTATTTACCATCAAAGGATCAGGTGATGTACACTGGCCTCAACAGACCTGTTCTTCTTGCATAAATCATTATAAGAGGAACAAAACAATGAACATATGTATCCCAAAACAACTTGGAATGATCTGGAGTTGATCCTTCAGAAAGTGTAAGAGTTGAATTATTTAAATGTTCTAACGTACAACATTTGTGTGTGTAGGAAGGTGTAACACAGGCGGTTACTACTGTGGGTTGAGGCAGCACAGAGCACACAGGACACAGAGCACCTTTTTAAATATTTATTAAGGTTAACACACACTTCAACACTCCGCACCACTGTGCGTCTTTTTGTCCGCAGTACTCGCGTGTGTGTGTGTGTGTGTGTGTGTGTGTGTGTGTGTGTGTGTGTGTGTGTGTGTGTGTGTGTGTGTGTGTGTGTGTGTGTGTGTGTGTGTGTGTGTGTGTGTGTGTGTGTCAGTCAGCAGCCTCCTCTCAGTCCAGCCACTACTGCATTTAAAGGAGAAGGAGGATTAGACCATCTACTCACCTGTTCCTGCTCCTGCTGAGGCAGCTCGGCACGTTTCCTCTCCCACAGCTGAGTGCCTGCACCAAGCCCACCCCCACAGAAGGCAACAAGTCTGAATAAGGGATAAGGAATAAGTCTGCTTGCATGGAGAAAGTATGAAATACGCTCAACCAGTCTGACTGTTGTGAAAGGTTAAAAGCAGTTGATAGTGAAGCAGATGGGAACTGGAGAAGAGGAGGAACTGAGGAATCATCCCACATCCATTAATGCAAATGTATGGGAGCATTATGGCTTCCTAATTTTCTTATACTGACGGCGGAAGAGGCTGGAGCAAGAAACCATCATACTTATAGGCATTGTGCCAAGGGAAAACTTGTTTTGTAATCTGTTGCACCCCAAACAAAAGATCAAAATGACTTTAATGCCATAAGTCCATTCCACCCCTGGTCAAGCCAAACCACTTCAACCAACTGTAACTCCATAAGATGGTGGTTCATAAATGAACATACTGATAAAACACTACAGTAGATACTTGATATATGGACTTCCCTAGAGCAGTACATATTTAATAATAATAACATAACATGATAATTACTCAGTGACAGCCATGTAGTGTATATTATGTGTAATACATGCAGCTACTGGAATTATATGAATTTACAGTTATAACGCTTGTTTCTCGTGTCTCACTGATTAAACTGTGCATTACAAATTGCCTGAGGAGAAAAGAAATACAGGTCAGTGCAATAAAAATGTGACTTTTACAAACAAGATAATTCTGTTTTGATTAGCTGTCAGTTTGCTGTCACGTCAGAGAGTTCGTTTTAGGTGAACTGTTCAGTGGAATGGTGGAGGAGGTGGGTGGATGAATGCAGGTCTCTGCATGACAGATGAATCAGCCAAATGAAGACTGGAATCCGCAAATAAGAGATCACCATCTTAAACAAGCAAAGAAGCATTAAACGAAAAAACTCCTGGATAGTTTTTTTCTGTTGCCAAATTCTGTCACTCCACCTGAACATCTGTCAATCACTGAAAAAAAAAAAAACAACATTGTGGACATTATCAGAATCCTCCTGCTGTTGTCGACGCCACCCTTCTTTCAAACACTGAGAAATCAAACATTCACAGCCATGAGCAGTCATGCTTCACTGAGGTCGAGCCCATATGAACGTGCACGTTTGTGCGCATGTCCCTGAGCTGAATTTAAACATCCTCAGCTGTGTATTCATGAGGGTAGGATAGGTTACACATAATGGCCCACATCTAGCAAGAAAAACACAAAATAACTTACAAAAATCTGAATACATATTGCCAAGACCACTTCAGTATGGTTGCAATTTGCCCTTTTAAAAGACTCCTCATTTAGGTGCCAAAGAAATTAGGAGGACATTTCGTGGCACTGTGATGTACAGAGGGGGATCCTGATGTGTCTCGCACGGCAGGTACACTCATTTCTAAAGCTTTGAATTTGATTTTTGGCATTCTGTCAGCTCTTTGCCACAATCCAGACTAATAAAGCAGGAACGCCTTCCACGCCTATTTTATCGTTAACAGTTTGATTTACTGCCTGCCTCCAGGCAGCACGTATGTCTCGCTCCTGTGCCTCTCTAGCATGCTTCTGCTGTTTGCAGCTGTGGGGCTGCGAGATGATCTGGGGCTGCTGTGCTTTCAGAAGTTAACTGAAGATGGGTGCACATGTAGAGCTCGAGTCCAGTTCATGTAAACAATGAAGCTTGGCCTCTTCTATGCATGTGTCCATCCCTCCCCACCTCCCTACCAACTTCCTGTCTTTTCACAGCCAGACTGGCAGGGGGTGGGAGCTGAGATGACAGGAGATGAAAAGAAAGAAGAGAGGATTGAAGGGAAGACCAAACTTCACCTGAAGCCAGGAACCAAGCCAGAACGTAGAATTTTCCACCACAGAGAAAATGGAGGAAAGTGGACAGGTTCTAAAACTTCAAAGGAGAAGAAATGATGTAAGGAGCAATGGTAGAAAGTTTTTACTCAAGTACTGTTCTTTAGCTGGGTTTTGGGGTTCTTGTTCTTAACCTGTGTATTTCCTTTGCAAGCTATTTTTTACTTCCACTCAACGACATTGTACTTTCTACATTTATTTGAAAGCTGCACTTGCAAGTTCTGATTAGGACTAACAGTTTTACACCGTGGATACCATCAAATACAACACACCGTTAAAGAATAAACTGTGGTTTCCAACCTTTTCAGCTCCTGAATTCTTACAAACACCAGTTTCACTGCCACAGTCCTCAGAAACAATACAAACTTATCTTTGTGTTAAAACTTAATCTATAATCACATTAATCTTCTCATGACCCTTCAAATGTATCTGTTGACCCTCAGGTAGCTCAGACTAGCTCCACCTCAAACCAGTTTTTTCACTTAAATTAACATGTTCTACTAATACTTTTTTTGAATGTATTTTTCATGCACAAGTTGAATGAGGGCCCTAAATATTTCTTCCACAACGAAGAAAGTTTATCGACTATGTAGGTAGAGTGGTTTGTAGAGGTGGAAAGTAATTCTCATCACATTGAACCAAATTCTGGACTTGGGTAAATCCACTCTCCATTGGGAGAAGGGGAGTTCTGCTTTAATACCTGAGTACATTTAGCTGCAATACTTTTTTTTCAGGATTTTAAATATACTTGTATGTATAATATATAGTAATTTTCACATTATTGTAGAGATACTTCTGCTTGAGTAAACAATCTAATTGCTTCTTACTTCACTAGCCGTCTGGGGGGGTTGGAGCGATTAATCATGCATTTCTGATATTTTTTTATTTTTTATTAAAGGAAATGATTGCAGAGCGTTCTGCTGTGTCCATCTCTTTATCAGTCAATCTGGATAAGGTTTTAACTGTGCTTTGTGTGCGTCACGATGTTCTCCTGCAGAAAAAAGCATGTAAGACATTGTGGGGAAGAGATAGAGCACTCCACTGAACAGGTTTGGCAGTGGAAGAAAAGTAGCATTTATCCTCATCCTCCATACGAAAACAGGAAATTAACATTATCAGATTAATTAAGTTTCCACGCTGGGGTTTGAAAGGAATAATGTAAGAGATAAAAGTGCACATGTGCATGTGTTGGATTGTTCTCTTTGGGTGTTATGAGGGGTGTACTGCATTAAAATCTGCAAGTAATGTGCTTGAGAACATGCACATACAGTATAGCCCCAGGAGCTTTCTTTTTCTCTGTGATTTCATTTGAGAAAAGCCAGCAATGTTATTCCTGGCTGTGCCTATATTAGGGAATAACGCTTGCGGCATGTCATTAGTTACGGGCATGACACACCATAAGATCAGCCTAAATTCCCTCTAAGTTTCCATGACAATTTTCAGTGCCAACCAAAAAAAAAAAAGAGAAAAACTCCTCTCCCCCTCAAAACATATATTTAATCACTTGAAATTCCAGAGAGTCTCCAAGTTGTGATTTTAACTTTTCATGCTTTTTTGAGTTTCACTTTGAAGGCAGGAAAGCATAAACAGCCTCTCTGCCACAGCTGAAAGTCTGACCTTTGACCTCACAATCTAAAGTATGGCCCCGGGTCACATCTTGTGGCCCCCAGGTTGTTGTAGTACCCTGGGTCATCGTCACACTTGACTCAAAGGACAATATGGTTTCTGTCCTATTGAGTGTATGAGAGTGCGAGAGGTTTCAGGGTTTGATCACTGAAGGTGGAAGTGAAAGTGACCTGTTTAGATGCAGCTGGTACAAATTACAGGATAATTCTCCTGTAGGACTTATTTTTGTACTTTGTATTATCAATGCTTTTGATAATGGCAACACTGTACTAAATTGCTGAGACCCCAGAAGAACACAAGTCAGACACGATTCAAACAACCCCAAGGTTCAACAGATTTATTTGGCTGATAAAAAGAAGGTAATAAGTATATTTATTTCCCCACCGAGGATGTCATAATTCAACTTTGACCGCAAAATGATAAATAAAATAGCTTTTCCTCAAATTTGACATCTAACCTGAGCTACACATTTGTTCGAAGCAATGTTTTAAATCTATCTATCTGCTTAAAAAAAGTGTAAGCAGCTGATTTATCAATTTGTACATGTGTAGATAAATATTAACTGTTTATTATAACATATCATGTACATTACATGACATTAAATTTAATTTAGCTGACGCTTTTATCCAAAGCGACTTACAATAAGTGCATTCAACCATGAGGGTACAAACCCAGAACAAGAATCAAGCAAGAACAATTTTCTTCAAGAAAGCCAAACTACAATGTGCTATAGGTAAGTGCCATATACAGTAAGTGCTACTAAAGTGCTACTTTCAAAAATTTTTTTTATCCAAGGTAGTCGGAAGAGATGTGTCTTTAGTCTGCGGTGGAAGATGTGTAGACCTTCTTCTGTCCTGATGTCATTGGGGAGCTCATTCCACCATTTAGGAGCCAGGACAGCAAACAGTCGTGATTTTATTGAGTGGTTAGCTCGCAGTGAGGGAGCAACAAGCCGATTGGCAGATGCAGACCGGAGTGGACGGGCTGGGGTGTAAGGTTTGACCATGTCCTGGATGTAGACGTTCACAGCACGGTACGCAAGTACTAGTGTCTTGAAGTGGATACGGGCAGCCACTGGTAACCAGTGGAGGGAGATGAGGAGGGGAGTAGTGTGAGTGAAGTAAGGTAGGTACCAGTCGAGCTGTTGCATTCTGGATGAGCTGCAGAGGTCGGATGGCACTAGCAGGTAGACCAGCCAGGAGGGAGTTGCATTAGTCAAGGCGTTAGATGACCAGGGCCTGGACCAGAACCTGCACCGCCTTCGGATTGAGAATGTGACTTATTCTCCTGTCGAGTGTCACACCCAGGTTCCTAGCAGTCTGGGTGGGGGCTACCATGGAGTTGTCAAAGGTAATAGTCATGTCATGGATGGGAGAGTCTTTTCCTTGGAAGGAAAAGTAGTTCGGTCTTGTCAAGGTCGATTTTCAGGTAGTGTGAAGACATCCACTTAGAGATGTCAGTCAGACAGGCAGAGATTCGTGCTGCTACCTGTGTTTCAGATTGGGGAAAAGAGAGGATTAGTTGGGTGTCATCAGCGTAGCTGTGGTAGGATAAGCCATGTGAGTGAATGACAGAGCCGAGAGAGTTGGTGTACAGAGAGAAGAGGAGGGGACCCAGGAAGGAACCTTGAGGGACCTCAGTAGTAAGAGCACAAGGTTCGGACACAGATCCTCTCCAAGTTACCCGGTAAGTGCGGTGGTTGAGGTAGGATGAGAGCAGGGAGAGAGCAGAGCCTGAGACACCCAGATCCTGAATGGAGGAAATAAGGATCTGGTGGTTCACTGTGTCAAGTGCAGCAGAAAGGTCTAGAACAGGGGTCACTAACACGCGGACCGCGGTCCGGGTCAGGACCCAGAAGCCGTCCCATACGGACCCGGACCTACAGCCAAAACAGAAGGTTATGATTTAAAATCTGACGGGGCACTTCTATTTGTAACCGGCGCAGCTTTTGTAGTCTTTACGGTAGTGGTTTAGCGGATGAGGAAATGCACAGACCAATTGCATGCGAGTTAAGCCATCCCACGTGATACTACTCAGCCAATCAAGTCTGTGCATTCCAGGCGGTAAACATTGCAACTCTACAGTGCAGACAGATGAGAGAGTTAAAGGCAAGTTACACATGAAAAGACGGTAGAAAGAAAAAGACAGATAGAGATACAGGTAGAGAAAACAAAGGGAGAGATACAGAGGAGTGAGCCGGAGAAAGGGAGAGAAACAGAGGAGTGAGACGGAGAAAGGGAGAGAAACAGAGGAGTGAGACGGAGAAAGGGAGAGAAACAGAGGAGTGAGACTGAGAAAGGGAGAGAAAGGAGTGAGACGGAGAAAGGGAGAGAAACAGAGGAGTGAGACGGAGAAAGGGAGAGAAACAGAGGAGTGAGACGGAGAAAGGGAGAGAAACAGAGGAGTGAGACGGAGAAAGGGAGAGAAACAGAGGAGTGAGACGGAGAAAGGGAGAGATACAGAGGAGAGAGACGGAGAAAGGGAGAGAAACAGAGGAGTGAGCCGGAGAAAGGGAGAGATACAGAGGAGTGAGAAGGAGAAAGGGAGAGAAACAGACGAACAAAGTGGGGGAGTGGGATATAAGAGGGGAAGAAAGTGATTCTAAAACTGTTCAATTGTTAAGATGTGTTGAGATTTATTATCTGTAAAATTGGTTGAGACCTTTGAGTCAAGATGTGAAACAGAAAAAGGGAAATTCAAGCTTTTGCTCCCTTTATTTTATTTTTCTGAAGTTAAGCCCTTTATTTGAACATGCACAATTTTCACATTTTATTTATTTTTTCTCTTATTTTGAAATGCAGCCCTACTTTTATTTAGTTAATGAGAGAACATTATACATATCTGTAATCATACATATATGTTCAGTTCTTTGTTACATGACAATAAATATTGTCCAAAAGTTTTGGAATCGTGCTGAATTCATTTGATTTGACAGTCAGGTATTTAGTACATGCAGATGTTGATACAACTACTAGGCTACTTAAATATATATCACATTAAATAGTTAGACATTATGATCTTCCGGACCTTTGCTTCAAGAAATTTTCTCTAACTGGACCTCCTTAAATTTTAGTTGAATACCCCTGCCCTACAGAAAGAGATGATGTGACAAATCAGACATTCTATTTTTTAATGATATATTTTTTAACTGTCTGGATAGTTTCTGGAGTTTACTTTTCATATATGCAAAACACAGCAGGATATTATCCAGGTCAGATGTGTTCACAACAGCAACAGGGATCAGAACATTATTGAAAATATCCAGGTAGAGCAGCAGGAGGCAGGACATGACGTATGACGTGTTTTTTTTTATGAGCCCATAAACACCGAAGTCTGCCCCTATTGCTAAATGCTCTTGAATCTTGTCTTTCTTTCCAAGTTCACAACTTCGTTTGTGTTTTCTACATGTATGGTTCCTCATTTTAATCCTGGGATATTTATATTGTTCCAATTTTACGTCTGTCGCCTGTTACAGACGTCATCAACACACTCACCCGCTATCTTCTCCAGCTGTATTTTCACAAGGACTAACTTGGGGTCTGGGAGGAAAAGTTCCAGAAAATGTCTGGAACAACAGACAAGTACATTTGCTTTCTCAAACACAGCCCCTTGGAAAGATTTCAGGAAAATGTCTGGATTCCAGTGCATGTCTGAAACACTCGTATGAGTGTTTAGCTGCTTTCACATACAAAACAGAACTGGAAGCAGTTTATTAAATAAATCTTCATTTTATTCTACTATTATTGTATTGTTATATGCAGATTTCTGCATTTTCATTGAAATGAAGATAAAATCCATTGCTGCTGCTTCTTGGCAGTTGTCAGTCAACCAATGTCAAGGTGCATACTATTACTTTGCATTTATCACATAGGGCAACAAGAGATACCATGTGATAAATGCAATAGAATTAGTTGAACCAACAAGGTGGTCAAGGTGTATATTACCACATGGCTTTGAACTAAAGGCCAGACTAAAGGCCGTTTGCTATGACCTTTAACATGCCTTTGATGAGTGGTGGTAATATCCTAAAATGTGGTTGCCACTCGCCTATAAACCGAACTAAGAAGAGGATTAATTAAGAAGAGCTTGTAAGACTTGCAATAAATAGATACGATTTTAGTTTCTGAGTTTCTTAGAAGATTCAGCTTCACAATGGATACATCTACTGAATTGGAGCTACCCGACATAACAGTCAAAGCTATTCGGCCGCACATTGACAATGTCTTCACCAAGCTTACTGCGGACGAGTGGAGGCAGTTAAAATTAGGGGCACCGAACAATGCCACAAAGTTTCTGTTGGCAGAACTTGTCATGAACATGACATCGACTGTGTCCTCCAAACTGCGAACGACTCTTGGATATGACGGCATGTCCGTGACTGTAGAAAAGGTCTTGTCCAGTCTGGAAGACGCACTCTGCCAGAGTTTAGCACCGGGCAGCTCAACCAGCTCTGAGAGTTTGGATCAATTCACAGAGTTGTTTGCAGAGGAGGTGACAGAGAGGGTCAATGCCAGCCTGCATTCCAACTCCACCAGCACACAATCCGCTGGACCGCCACAGTGTCACCAGGCCACACCCAACAAACTTGAGAAAATGGTCAGTTGTCTTTGCAAAGTGTTGAAGAAATCTGCTTGTGACATCGAGGCCTGCCTAGGCCAAGACTGCGTAGTCAAAGGACATTTGATCTTTTAAACAAGCTTCCTCGGGGTAAAACAACCTCAACCTCTTCACGCACAGACTCTTCATCACGCAGTTCTCGCTCTGACAGAGCATCATCCTCAGAATCATCAGTCCGCAGCAGTGACTATAGGACAAGTGAGGCCGTCCAGGAAATCATTGGGAAGGAGGTGAGCGACATCATCGAGCCCTTTGTGGATGAAATGTCCGAATCTGACCTGAGTGGGCTGATATCTGAATCTTCTCTGGAGTTTAAAGCTGCTGCAGATGAAATCTATCAGATAATTAGTGAAGAGGAGAGCGTCAGATCATCTGATTCGAGTAGAGGCTCCAAATCCTCAAAGAGCAACAAGAAGTTTTGGAAAGGAGTGGGGAAGAGGATCAAGAAGCTTTTTGCAAAGTTTTTGGCGACAGCATCGATGCTCAAGATGGTGGCACAAGTCAGGAAGAAGTTCAGTAAGGAGACCCAAGTCCAGAGCAGTGAGTCAGTCAAGTCTCTGATGGATAGTGTGGAGTCTCTGCTTCTGACAGAGACCAAGGACAGAGTTTCACCTGCAAACGCCCCCGTCCTTACCGATGTCCTCTATAGCTACATCACAACTGACATTTTAGGGGCGAGTCCAGCTGAAGTGACAAAAGTGTCTGTTCCTAAGTCCCACAGAAAGATGTACGCGGACATAAAGGAGAGAGTGATCAATTTCCTGCCATTGATGAACTGGTGGTTCTCAAAACAGGCCGGTGACTACACCAAGAGGGTGACCTCCGCTTTAATGGAGATTGAGCCCATCGTAGGATCTCCGGTCTCAGAGATCAACAGTGCAACGGAACGGGCAGAGCCCCGCAAAAAGATGTATGTCAATCTCGTCATCGACCAGTTCGTCACTCGAGTGTATGCAAAGTCCAAAGTGAACTTGTTCTGTGACGAATCAGCACACCTCACTCAAAACCTGTTTGAAAAAACATGGGCCGAAGTCCAAGACATTGACTTAGACTTGTCCCCAGAAATAATCAATGTCCTCCACAAGGCCGTGTTCAAGGACCTGTGTAAGACGTGGGCCTGTCCAGAAACGCTGCTGCTTTCCATTTATCGAAAAGAACCAGAGGTCGAGAAAAGAATCGCCGCCTCTATGGAAAGCCACATGTCCAAAAAACCCGGCAGAATCTCCAGGTTCTTCTCCTCTTTGAGCAGATTCTTTAAACGGTAGAAATGCTATTGCTTTAAATGAGGACGCGCATATACGTGTCTTCTACTAAAGGGGTGTGGATTCACTCTGGGAGCTCCAGTTTACCACATCCAACCAAAAAAAAAAGTCTGCATGAAATGTTTTCTTGAACCATTTTCTGTCACAACTGTTAATGAAGAATTAAAAAAATACTCCACTTAGTTGTGTCTGTTCTACCGATGTTTCACTCGATCAGAGGTCACTAACAGGCGGACCGCGGTCCGGGTCCGGACCCAGAAGCCGTCCCGTACGGACCCGGACCTACAGCCAAAACAGAAGGTTATGATTTAAAACCTGACGGGGCGCTTCTATTTGTAACCGGCGCAGCTTTTGTAGTCTTGCAGCGGATGAGGAAACGCACAGACCAATTGCATGCGAGTTAAGCCATCCCACGTGATACCACTCAGCCAAGAGAGTTAGAGGCAAGTTACACACGAAAAGACGGTAGAAAGAAAAAGACAGATAGAGATACAGGTAGAGAAAACAAAGGGACAGAAACAGAGGAGTGAGACGGAGAAAGGGAGAGAAACAGGAGTGAGACGGAGAAAGGGACAGAAACAGAGGAGTGAGACGGAGAAAGGGAGAGAAACAGGAGTGAGACGGAGAAAGGGACAGAAACAGAGGAGTGAGACGGAGAAAGGGAGAGAAACAGGAGTGAGACGGAGAAAGGGAGAGAAACAGAGGAGTGAGACGGAGAAAGGGAGAGAAACAGAGGAGTGAGACGGAGAAAGGAGAGAAACAGAGGAGTGAGACGGAGAGAAGTGGAGAAACAGAGGAGTGAGACGGAGAAAGGGAGAGAAACAGAGGAGTGAGACGGAGAAAGGGAGAGAAACAGACGAACAAAGTGGGGGAGTGGGATATAAGAGGGGAAGAAAGTGATTCTAAAACTGTTCAATTGTTAAGATGTGTTGAGATTTATTATCTGTAAAATTGGTTGAGACTTTTGAGTCAAGATGTGAAACATACTTTTATTTAGTTAATGAGAGAACATTATACATATCTGCAATCATACATATATGTTCAGTTCTTTGTTACGTGACAATAAATATTGTCCAAAAGTTTTTGAATCGTGCTGAAGTCATTTGATTTGATTTGGCAGAGGAGAGAGAGGCTGCTCTAGCAGTGTGAAGTTGCTCAGAGAACAAACAATTAGAACTAATATTAGCTGGCAAGTTACAAATTGAACAGAAATTATAAAGAAATGATTTTTAGTGTAAGAGACTGTTTTTCCTTAATTAGATCATCAAGAGTAAAGAGGTGAGAGGGAGAGTATCACAGACCATCAGTCAGGCATGAGCTGAGGAGTTTCAGTTCATTATTCCCCTGCAAAAGATATAAAAAGTATCTGAGGTAGTTTAGAAACAATGCCACCATTATTCAGTTGACAGGACTATAAAAAATGTATTGTTGCATTGTTGAATATATAAAAATATGTACAGCTGGCTTTAATTTAATCATTTTAAAGGTGGATTAAGCTACTCAGGAGAAGGACTGTTGATATTTTAATTCAACAGGAAATCAAATACACTCCTTTTTTCAGTGCTCACTCAGAACCTTTGTCCCCAATTAATAGATGCACATTACTAAGACAACAACACAATAGCAAAATCTAGAGCATCTCATATTGTTTGGAAACATTTCAGTGACAGAAGAGAGGACCATATGGGTTTGTAGCTATGTTACCTAGCATAGCATTTATGATATAGAGCAAACATCGAGATAGTTGTTGCTACAGTTCCCGCTAAAATACTAACATGTTAAGATAACATGACAAAAGACAGAACACAATACCTCAGGGCCAAATGCTAAAATCACTGAGGGCTAATGGGCCACACAGAATATTTATCAATTAATTGCTAAAAACAATTGTGGCATGGGGATGTGGTGATTAGCACTGTTGACTCACAGCAAGAAATGTCCCGGTTCAAATCGTGGTTTGGCTGCGCTCTGTCTGTGTGGACATGCAGATTGGGGTCAGGCAAATTGGTGACTCTAAATTGACCATAGGTGTGAATGTGACAGTGAACAATTGATGCTCTGTGATACGTTGGCGACCTGTCGAGGGTGCACCCCTCCTCTCGCCCAATGTCGGCTGGGATAGGCTCCAGGTCCCCCTCCGACCCTTCACAAATAAGCTCTATAGATAATGGATGGGTGGACGCAGTGGCATGGTCTCTTGAAAAACCTGATAATCACTCATGTTTAGGAGTTAAAGAAACCTGCTACTGTATGTTATTCATCTAACAAAAGAGAACTGGAGTAAAAACCATTTGGTTATACTTGGAAATACTACAAAACAAACTGCTGCGTTCTGCACTTAGGTTGCCTGTGATAGATGCGGTGTTAATCACACCTACAAGCTTTTACTGGAGTTTGGCCAGCCGTTCCCATCCTCAGTCATCTGCCAACTACAATTAACTTGATCATGAGGTATGAAGCAAGCCTTCATGCACAGCTTCATCTATGAGCGTGTCTTGACAGAAATCCTGAATGATGGCCAAATGTCAGTGTCAGCACATCACCTGACAAGGTATTAAACCCAAACATGATTCTTAACTTACCTGAGGTGTTTTAATTATGCTCTGTGTTTATGTGACTACTGGACGGGAATGTCTGACTGGCTTTGACAACACAAAGCCAAGAAATATCTATCACCATTGGTTAGATGGTATGAGAATGTGTGAGGACAGTATTTGCCATGATAATATGATTTGTGGAAATAAATGAGGATGGAGGTAAGTTGTTGAGATCCAAAGCAGGGACTGATGTGTCAGAGGAAAGCATAGTGTAGTATGGCATATATTGGCTTCAAAGAGAATTCAGACACCTTTACTCTTTGCACACAATTGCTTTCATTTTCAAGGTAGTTTTTATAGCTAAAGACTAGGGTTTGGCGATATGATTATAGAAGCGCTGTGACCACTTGTGATCGGAACTCACTTCACCGCTCTATATGCAAATAAACATGACATTTGTGTTCATGAAGACCAAGTAATGTTGGTTTTACTCAGTCTAAGTTTACACTTGTCCTATGACACTGTGTTTGTGTGTGTGTGTGGGGGGGGGTGTGGGTGTGTGTGTGTGTCAGAGCAAGAGATACAAAAATGAATGTGCAGCAATGAAGGAAGATTTTACTCATTTCAGAAAAGATTCAATCATTATGTTGTTATTAGTGTAGATTTGGTGGCGGTGGTTACAACAAATCAACATTTAAACTGTAGCGGGTCAGACTGTGTGTGTGTGTACGTCTTTGTGAGGACCATTTTGAGGATTCAAGCTACAGAGTGAGGACATTTTGGCTGGTCCTCACTTTCTGACGCACTTTTAATGGGCTGTTTCAGGGTTAAGACTTGCTTTAAAGGTTAGGGTTAGAATTAGGTTTAGGTTAGGCATTTAGTTTTGATGGTTAAGGTTTGGGTAAGGGGCTAGGGAATGTATTATGCCAATGAATGTGCTCACTAAAGAAAGATGTAAAAACATGTGTGAGTGTGTTTGTGTGTCTGCGTGTGTTTCTCTGCATGTCAGCGCAAGCACAAGCGAGAGAGAGATAGAGAGAGAAAAGTATGAATACAGTCGATTTTTTTGCCCATCAAAGCAAGTTTTTTTATTTTATGTATTGCACATTTTGTGAAAACTAAAAAACTTAAACGTGTTGTTTACAAAAGTCCTCAGACCCTAAATTTAGTATTTTAGAAGCCTCTTTGACAGTGATTACAGTCTTTGCAAGCTTTGCACACCTGTATCTGGGCACTTTATCCCACGCTGACAGATCCCCTGAAGCTCCGTCAGAAAACCTGTGAACTACCATGTTCAGGTCTTTACACAGATGTTCTACTGGCTTTGAATTCGAGCCTTTGCTGGGTCACTCAAGTACACTAATTTTGCTCACTTATGATCAGTAACTCTGTCCTATCCGGTAATAGGTGTTCACTAGAAATGTTATGCACCAAAATTTGGTTTCGCCACTCTTTAGTATCTTTTTCGTCATGCTCTCAGATTCAAGTAGGCTGTCATCTACAATAATCGGCCAGATTGATGATGAGCTATGGGGATGCTCACCTATAGGTACTCCTTGTCCATTCTTCATGCTGAGGTATTCAGTACAGAGTCCATCCTAGCAAGAGTCTTGCTTGGTCTTAACCTTGCCCGTTTCTTAATTATTGAAGTCACTGTTCTCTTGGGAACACTCAATTAGAAATGGTTAAACCTTTGTCCTCACCTATAGCTTACTACACCTTGTATTGTGTCTACATACAGTATGTTGGAATGCATGGCTTGATTTTATCCATATATACATTGTTAATTGTGGAACTTTATTAGGAACACCACACTTACCCTGGATATTTACTTTTGGTTCTACAAGATGTTGGAAACATTCCTCTGAGATACTGCATTTCTGTAGATTGGTCAGTTGCACATTCATACTGCCAATCTCCTGTGCTACTCACAAAGGTGTAAGGCTTTTACTTTGTGACATAACGTATTATAAAGAGATGAATCTGGTCACCAACAACACTCAGATAGACTTTGATATTCAAACCATGATTGATTGGTATTGGTATTAATGCTCCAAATAGACAAAGGATTTTGCTCTTGTAGCCCATCTATCTTAAAGAACGATTTAGCAATCAATTAGATTTTTCAAAGCATGTCTGGCACTTACAATAATGGTTTGGTCAAAGTCACTGAGATCACATTTTTCCACAGAGTTGAAAGTGCTTCATGTTATGAAGTGAATCAAGTTAAAGCAAAAAAACATTAATTTGTTTGAACAGAATACTCACACTTAGAAATGCCAAAGCATGAGAACCTTTGTTCTATTGTCATATTGTGGAATCCTCAACATGACAATTAGGCAAATGTATCTAAAGAGCCAAGTAATGTTTTCTTCTAAAAACAGTCTGAAATAACAACGTCATTTTTATGTCAAACTTGGCAAGATAATTTGTACAAAAGTTTATTTACAGAACACCAACCTACAATGTTCTATTGTGAGATGTCTCAAACAATCACGCAACACTCCAGCGGTTAGTGTTGGCAGGAGGAGATTACTGCCTTTGCATGCGGAAACAATTTTGTAGTCATTTGGTTTGCACCAAAGTCTTGTTTACACACACACACACACACTTCCAGATGTGTAATCTCTTGGATGAGGGAATCTTTCAGCAGACTTGCACCTTACATGCCACGATACAACATAACAAGGCTTAAAGAATGATGAGGCAGAATGACCCTGCTGATGGACTAATGAATGAACTGGTGGAGCTGCAGATAACAACTGTTCACCACTTGGAGGACATGCTACTAGTGTTCTACTAAACACATAACTCATACATTCATGGCATACATTCACAAGCACCATTATGCACTCAAATATGTATATATGTATTTCAATTTATTTAAAATGTATTCTGTAGTTAAAAGTCTACCTTAAAAATAACTATATTATCATTGGTGTTTATTTTGACTTATGTGTTTATTTGATAAATCACAGTACCACTTTTATTGATTCTCTGAAGTGGCCATGCATAACCAGTGATGTTTGTACTGTAACTTGATTAGTGCCAAATGTATGTGGATGGGCACTAAAATAAACTCATACTATTAGTACTATTAGTTTAACCCCACAGTCGTACATGCATGTATGAGTACACTGCAGTTTGGGACCTACAATAAAAAGGATGAATAAAAATGTACTTCCTGTACTTGCAGACTGACGGATATTGTTTGTATTCAGCAACTTTATTTTCTTATTATTATCTCTCTCTCTCATAAATCAAATAATCAATATATGTATATATAATGTATGATTATTGAAAATAATATGAAAACAATAAGGAAATGTTCAAGGGAATGAATGCATGAATCTGCAGGGGCTCTTAGTTTTATGGACTTTTATATATATATATATAAATATCTCATTGTTTAGCTGACTCAGGCAGCAGCTGTTTCAGTGACAAAGTGCTAAAGAGTCACTGTACACTACCTGCTCAGCAAACAGCAGACAAACACTATTCCTGACTAAACGCAGTGGAACATTTATTATCTAAACATATTTCCCTCAGGAGTCTTTAAGGAGCTAAAGTGGAGCAAAAAAGGACTTAAATTAGCGACTGCATTTTAAACAAAGAACCAGCCCTCAGTCAGGATAAGTGGTTTGAGAGTAACACCAAGACTTTGCTGGTCTAGAACCCAAAATCGGTTATGTCAAGACAGACATTTCGTTCCTTCAGTGGTTTTGCACAGAACAGCAGTAGCTTAAAGGGTGAAGTTTAATTAATGTGTAATAAATATATAATGTGTATTTAATTCCTGTTGTGAATGGAATTTGGCTTGTGATGTAACTTCATGATAGAATGGGGATAAGCTCCACCAGGACAGGAGTTACAGGTTTTAACACTCACTGACCTGGCACTGATTTAAAAGCAGATGGAAGTAACTAAGAACAACTACTTTGTTACTGTACTTGTGTAGATTTTTCTGGTATCTGTACTTTACTTCAGTATTTATTTTTCGGACTTTTTACATTTACTCCTTACATGTTAACGGGAATATTTATACTTTATACTCCTTACATTTTCAAAACATTCTTGTTATTTAAATTTGAATGCATTTAAGGGTAATTTTCCGTGTTTGTCTTACTTTGCTTCATTGAACACTTGAACATTAAGACAGATTTCAACTTAAATAGACAATAACACAGAGGAGACAATTGCTTGTTGTATATCTAACAGTGCATATCACAAACAAATATACATAACAGGGCATAAAAGATGTATCAAGAGGAAACAGACAAGACAGGGAGACTCACTGTGTGGCACATATGTTCGTGACAAGGAGTTTCAACATGGAAGAAAGTGAATAGTCTTCCAACATCGCTGGTGACGTGGACAATGTCAAATTTAAAAGACAGCTTCATTCAGTACATCCTAGCCCACACATTTCCTCCTGTGCTATTTTTTCATGCTCAAAAATATTTTCTTGATTCAACCCCTTTTTTTAGTTTATTGTTTTTTGTCATTTCATTTGAAGAGTGGTTTAAGTAAAATAGTATTAGAACTATATTAAAGTGACATGAGTCTCAGTTTGCTTTGCACAGATACACCCAGTTGAAATGGCCTTAAGAGGACGACATTTTACATTTATGTTTGAGTTCATTTCAAAGCATCGACTTTTATAAGTAAAAAGGGGAAGCAGTGCTATAGTGTTATACTTGTTCTGTCATTTTTAACTGAAATATTGTACTAGGTCTTGAGTAAAAAATGTGTGTACTTTTGTCACCTTTGTTTGAAAGTAATGGGATGCTCCAGTCAGCATGATGCTCCTAATAAAGCCATTGGTGAGAGTATATAATCTATATGTACAGTATCACAGATTGTTGAAACAAATTCTGGCAAATAAATCCATTTGCAGGGGTAACTGAGAAAATGCTTTTTTCATCATTTGTTTTACTTGGCTGAACGGAATCTTCAATACAGTCCAGAGTTTCATTACTCTATCTAACTATCAAGAAGCCATGTGTGCCAGTACGTGATCAGTTCATTCAGTGGCCATGAGTTCAGGAGAACTCTGGAGACTATGGATCAAACAACTCCACTTTTCTGATGTAGAAGATGGTTATAACCTTGAGTGGACAAGTTGTTTAGACATGATGCATCTGACATTGTTGTCCTCGGGCAAACAAACCAACTATATACAACTTATATATATATATTTCTTTTTTACCTTAAAAATCTGATTGTGAAAGTCCTTAAACACAGCAAATCAGTGTTCTATGATGGTTTCTTTACAGAAAAAGTTCACTTATTTATTCCTCTTGAGTTTTCATAATATTTGAAAACATTTTCACTGCTTAAACATCTTGCAAACTGCACATTTAATCAGAGAAAATATATATTTTTAGTAATAATTAGCTTTTAATATGTACCATGCATCAATTATTCCAATTAAATTAATTACTTAATATGATTTGGAGAGCTTGGTATTAAATGCATCCCTTTTCAATTAGTTAACTATGTAAATCTGTTAATTTCAAACATTGAAAAGTTGTACTTTACAGACATGACATCCTGGTTTCACTAAATAATAAATGTGAAAATACAAGTCTTTGTATAGTCACTTACTGTTTCCATGCTTCTTAGCCAGGCTTATCGCAGCTATAAAGTCTGCACACTAAAGGTGCTTATTATCTCATCACTCGACACATGAACATCACACAGAAACCTGCTGAGGCAGCCACAGGTGTAAATGTGACCTGAGCTCATCAAGAGTAAACGACAGGACACTGCCGGTTTGCTCGTCAAAATGTCATTACCTGCAAGGAAGAAAGCACTTGCTTCCAGTATGACAACAGACCGAAAGCTGTGGTATTCTCTGCAGCTGCTTCATCACAGGGCCAAAGAGTTTGGATCCTACATAAAGGACAGTGACTTCTTTGTGTCTATTGGTAATTACAGATCTGAGCGAGCAAAAGAAACTCTACTTTAAAAGTAGCTCTGTTTAATCTGAAATAATGGAAAATAACACAAATATGTTAAGCGGGGGCAATAATCCCATATACACTCTGAGAAAGTACTATGAACAAACCAACGACTGGATGTGCCAGAATCTTTCAAATCAAACAAGGATTAATCTGAATTTGGAGAATAGTGCTCAGCTTCAATCAGTGAAGTTAAAAACCACAAACCAAAGCAGAAATCATGGACACAGACCTTAACTGGCAGCCACATTAACACAATTACAAATTTAACCAACTAGTTCTTGATTTGGCTACTTTGTTGCTTGACTACTGTAATGGTGTGTTTAAAGGTCTAGAATACATCCAGACCCCTCAGGTCAGGTCTGCTTACTGTCCTCAGTCGAAACCATTAAATCAATTCATTACTAATATATGTTTATTTCTTTTAAATAATTTTTGTATTTTTGTATTTTTTTTAAATGTTCTGTAGTTGAAAGTGGATATAGTGATCACGGATATAGTGATAGTCTCAGAGAGAGAGAGAGAGAGAGAGAGAGAGAGAGAGAGGCCATGTGTAAGCTGCAGCTACATTCAAATCTGAGGATGTCGTTTTATTTGGTTGTTTTTCTGTGATGTTGTTTCATGGAAAGGAATTACATTTGTTGTTGAATTATTAGTTCGAACAAAATGCATTTACATTTTAAGCATGTTTAAGTTGTAAAGACTACCACTAATGATTAACCTATGTAATTAATGTAGTAACTGGGCTTTACTGCTCTGATTATTATAGCAGGGCAATGAGCTCAAGTAATGAGTCTTAAAAGTAGGTGCAGCTGCTGATGTCATGCAGTGAGGTCAGCCAATTGGCTTACCCTGGCTTCATGTCCTGAAAATGCTTACTTATGTCTGTAATGTGTATTGTAATTTTTTGCCCTCGGTTACCAAACACACTGTATGTGTACAGAAGAGAGCATGCTCATTAAAACATTCTTATTGTATACTTCATTTTCTTGTGGGGATCGACCATTAACAGGGTTTATGGATCCTGGCGCCTTTTTTTAAGATGCACTGAGGTGGTAATTTGGGGAACAATTTCAGGACATGGAAATCATTACACAAGAGAAATACCTGCAGCAAAATGTATGCCTGCCCACTCAGAAAAACTTGGACTTGCTCTAATTTGTCAAGTCCCAAACAGCTTATAATAAATAGGAGCTAACCCCAGTGAAACGCTCCCAACAACTCTCCTCTCCCACGTCAATAAACACTGATCCAGGTCTAAAGGTTAAAATGGAAAAGCTTATTTGGCTGACAGTCTTCCCTTCCCCTCACACATTCTGTTCCAACCAGAATAGAAAAAACATTTGTATTCTGAAGTTCATAAAATAATGTGTGAGTAGAGATATTCCTCTGTTTCCTTATCAGAAGCACTAACACTGTCAGGGTTACGTTAAGCAGGTGGACCCAAGGTGCAGAGGCAGAGTTTTAAACAAAAAGTGTCCTTTTAATGGGAAAATGTCCAACAGAGAAAACAACAAACCGGGAGATCTCAAAAAGTCCAAACTGAAAAAACCAAGAGCACACAGGGGAAACCACCAGGAACCTACTAGAGACGGATATGAAGCAGAGGATGACAGGCACAGGAGACGAGGCATTTAACGACAACGAACCGACCAGGACAAGGGGAAGCACAGAGACTTATATACACAGGGAAGGCAGGGGCAATTGAACCCAGGTGGAACACATGAGGACTGGTGCAGAGTCCTCATGTGTCAAGACAATCACAAGACAATCACAAAGACAGGAAGTGAAGAAAGAAAACACACAAGGAGCAGAAATTACAAAATAAAACAGGAAACAGAACACAGGGAGTGGGAACACATGAGACAGAAACAACTCATAAACAAACATAAACACAGGGATAAACATGAAACACAAGGAGGTAATAATTAAACTGAAAACACTCTTCATAAAGGGGCGAAAATAAACAGTCAGATGACAAAACCATGACAAACACTGTCAGTGTAAATGTTTCGACAGTAGTAGTATTAGGAACGTGCTTTAGTAAGCCTACTGCATGTGCCTTAATGTCTGTGTGAACACACTTGGGAATGCAAGTGCATTGTGAGCATTGTGTGTGCCTTGAGTGTTCATACTGCAGGGGAAACAATACACCAATAAACACATTACTCCCATGTGGAGGGTCACAGAGGTCAACTTGACTCTGCTCTTACTGTCTTTTGTTTCACCCACCTTCCTCAATGATTGTCTTATTGTAAACCATGTTTGCTTTAGTGTTTCTCAGCACCCTGTTGTAATTACACACACACACAGCAAACCTAACAGTACTGAGTCTACAATGTTACTGCAACAACTTCTGAAGAACCCACCGTCATGTATATCCACTCACAAGTTAAATGAGAGTATATATATATATATATATACTTATACATATATTGGAATATGGTGCTTTATTTGAAAACGGTTATTCAAGAGGTCCTAAATGTTTCAAAGTTGGATTTATATTTGCCTTTTACTGAATTAGACTGTTATTGTTTTTTTATGCAGAAAATAAAAAATGCAGTGTCTGCAAATCGATATTGAATTAGCATTTATTTCTGCAAGAAAAAATACCGGAAGAAGTAACTAGTCTAACTGCTTTGTCTCTATGTTTGCGAATGAGAGAGAGTTTTGGGTATTCTTGTGTGTTTTGTGTTGATCTAATTGTTTTGCACAATGTGCATATGTGTGGGAGGTTTGTGTGTGCAGGTCCGTTGTACAGTCAACTGTGGTGTGCACAGAACAGGAAATTACAAGTGCATCTGTGATCTTATGTGTTTATGTGCTTCTGCACTGCTCGAGGGAAACTTGCCTAATAATTCCCAGATTCTGACTTGTGTGGGGTCGTGGCTCAGGGTTTACACAAAGAAAGTATAATGGGCACCTGGAGAATAAATAATGCTTATAATGTAACATGTGATTAACTCCCCAGGCACAACCTTTCTTTACTGTTACACAGGGAGGTTAGGATGTTAGGTCAGTATGGATCCGGTGTTTAGTGTAAAGAAAGCATAGCTGAGTGGGCTTAAAACCAGGTCATATATTTAAATGACTTTGACAGTAAACTAGTGTCAGTTATAAATGTTAATAATTGTGTTGTTAGACATGAAACAATTAAGACGGATAATGTTTTATGCAAGACTAACTCAGCTTTTTATCCAAGAAAATACACACTGATCACTGCAAATGACATGTGACCATAACTCACACTGGATACATTGTTGGGGTGTGAGAGCACGGATGCACCCATCCAGAGGACACATTTCTGGGGTAGAAACAAATGCCAGTACTGGGAAATAGGACAGTGGTGTGTCCTCACAAGTTGATTCACATCATTCTGTGACAACATGCATCAAGATGCCACCATTATGTGTACATAAAACAGATAGTATGGATTTTTTGAAGCACTTCATTAGGAACACCTGTACATCTGCTTACTTGTGCAATTATCCAATCGGCCAATGTCATGGCAGCAGTGCAAACATTCAGCTCCAAGTCAGATGCTTCAGTTTATGTTCACACCAAACCTCAGAATGGTGGGAAATGTGATCCCAGTGACTTTGACTGTGGCTGGTGCCAGTTGGGCTGTTTTGAAGGGTTTCCAAATCTACAGATCTCCTGAACATTTCAGACACAACAGTCCATAGTATAATATAAACACATTCAATCTTTAGGTAGATGGGCTACAACAGCAGAAGCTATTAGTCAATCATGGTTGGAATATCACAGTCTGCCTGAGTATTGTTGCTGACCAGGTTAATCTCTGTTTGGCCATAATTTACCATCTTCTAATGGCAACTCTCCTAGAGAAAGAGACTGTCTTCAAGCGTACAATGACTGCATTTGTATTTTGTTCAATGCTTAAAACAACCTCTGCAAAGGCAGAAGTACTGACATTGTTGTGCTGATGCAACATGAGGTGAGGGAGGTCAGGCTGCAATGGGCATACAAATCATGACTTTGATATCGCAGACGGGAGTATGCATTCCATCTCCTGCCAACAGCCAACTTCTCATTTCATAGGTCTTTGTCCAATCTAAATCTCGACTGTTGTTTCTCTAACCTTTAAAAATGCTCAGAGCTGGCCTGCCCGATCTCTTCCAGCAGGTCATTTCAGAGTCAAGGGTTCTGACTCCAAAGGCAAAGCCTCAATCCAGGAACGATAAGCAGACCCCATCTAAAGGATCTCCGACTGCACTGAGGCTTATGCAGGTCAGAGAAAAAGTCAGGGAACAGAAGACATTATACAAGTGGCGACTCGTTTAACCTGTTTTACCATCCGACTGCTCTTACTGCTCCAGCTTTATGCACTCCTTCCCGACTGAATAAGTATTTGCAACATTCTTCTGAAGTGACAGTAAACATATCATGTGCAGTAGAGGGAAATATCTAAAAACTGACTGCGATGGTAATCTTCAAAACATTTTTCATTAACTGACCGACATAACACAGAATAAATGACTTTTGAAGGAATTTTTGGGTAACTTTTGAGTCCACAGATTCCACACTGCACATGTGTATAATGCATGAAACATAGATCTCAGAACAGTAAGAGCTGAACACGACTATACTTAATGATCATGTTCACACATCCAAAGATGCTTCTTATCTGTCAGCTTGACAAACCCTGGCCTTTCCCAACGGAACAAGTCGTATTGTCCGTTTCCTAAACATTGACTTCACAATCCAAAATCTTTTCACTTTGATCTTTTCATTAGCTTTTTCATTTCATTTGTCTTCTTCTGAAAGGTGCTGATACAAGCCCTATTGTACCTCCATTGGATATGAAGACTGGTCGAGTCTCCATTGCTGCTCTCAGATGGCTGAATGTGATAACACAAATGTCAGAGTGACAGGCTCCTGACATTCTCTGGAGTTTTTCCACCCCCCTGCTAAGAACCCCAAATAATGTCTGAATGAGCTCATGTGAGAACAAAGCAGGAGATCCTCCGAAGGTTGGCGTGTTAATGACGTTTCTAAAAAGCAACAAAAAACACAAAGAATACAAATGTCTCAGGATGCAGCAGCGGTGCCACACACATAGAAGACAAAGGACTAAGATGTCAAGAGAGCTTTTGGCGATCGACACAGGTGTTGATGTGCTGTAAACTCAAACACATGATCTCTACAGCAGTATTTATACATTAGGTTCTGCCTCTGCCTGCTGTGCCACCCCTCGCCTAGATGCTTGGAACATTTGTACGTGCTGTGAACACATCTGAGCGAAGAATCTCCTTTTGCACTCTTCATGTATGAAAGGCAAACTCCGGAGAAAGTCTGCACCCAACTGTGTTCTCCAAAGTTCATGTCTGAAAGTGGTTCATGAGAGGATGGGTGGGCATCCTCCTGCAGTGAGAACACAACTATTTCCCAGCTCCCACTCCGCTTTTTAGCAAAGCTCCAAACCCCCCCCCCCACCCCCCCACCCCACCCCCCCAAGGAACTTGATCAATAATTCCAGTAGACTGGAGCCAAAAACAAGTCAGCTAAGAGGAGGAATGCCTTCAAAGTGCTTCCTATTGCGTTGCCAGTAATGAAGGGGGCTACAGCATGTCTTTGCTGCAGGACAAGCTTGTATCTTCTATAAAGTTCCAAGGAGCCTAGAAAAACAAGAATTGTGGCTACAAAGGCTACGCTTCAACTCCAACCTTAACAAGAGAATGTCCAAAACATAATAAGTTATGGGTTTTAATTCAGTGATATGATTTCTGTTCTTATATTTGACGTACTGATCAGGGGTTTGAAGTACTGTGAGGGAGAACTCCCACATCCTATTAATTATTCAGGGTAGTGTGAGAAATATCTGCTTCCCAGATTACTCTGAGGTGGAAGGGAGAGAGAGTAGGGGTGTAGAAAAAGACAAAGTCAGATATAGAGAGAGAAACATAAAGGGAGATTTTTTTGTGTGTGGTTGCATTAAAATAATATGAAGATACTCATCAAACGTGGTTATGTCATGTGGACATCATTATCTATGATGGCTTGAGTTACCACAAATGTGAGTCACATGAGGTGATGATGTGATGGAGAAGCGGAGCTGAATTTGGTCTGGACTTAGCCTATAGCCTATTTAAAGGACCACATTAGACCAATAAAACCTATAGTATAGGCTTAAAGCTATTTTTTCCCATGTTTTGTGGTGTTAAATTTTGTGAATTTTGATTCCTCTTGGGGGGTGTTTCACACGCTGAAGTGAATGTGTTCAATGACTAAATGTTAATTAGATTTAGACGTAACATGCTTCAACTACTTGATCAAAGTAATAGAACTGTAACTTATGTTAATGAGAAAATGTTTCTTAATATTTGTTAAATTCATATTTTAATAATATATTGTTATATGATATTTCAGTGACGTGACTTCATAGCGGCTCTTGCAAAGCCAACTGAGGACCAAGAGAGCAGATCAACTAATTAAAGAAAAGAGTGAAGGGGTCCCAATACTCTCCAAATACACTATATGCTGGTTTGTCTAAAAGATTAATAAGGAACAGATTTAGCAGTTCCTTTCATTAAACACCGACTGTCTATACCCTGGTAGGAGAGGTAAACACAGCATGACATTCAGTATTTAATATCTATTAAAGGTCATTGTTGAAAATAAAGATATAAGACGCTGATAACATAAATACACATATATTGAAAAATATTCCTTCCTAGCTGAGTCGAACCAGCCATTCATTCTAGTCAGGCAACATTATTTTCATTCTTGGATACTCCAGGTGAGGGTACGGCAGGTTCTCAATTACAGTAAATGAGGAAGACAGCTGCTCTGTATCACAGGGAATGAGAAAAGGGTTGTTAGAACCAACAGGAGCAGTGCAGCACTCCAAAGTGGGTCCCAAAGGCCAACTGCTCTGTGGGCACAATGTGGGATAGAAATACTAACTTACGTGACAGAGGATGTAAGTGTTACATGTATAATGAAATGTAGGCCATGATAATCCTGAAATGCACTTTCTCGAGTTATTTTTTGCCCAAGCATTGAAATATTTGAAAAAGCTGCTACCCTGTGGTGTCTGACAATAGCCTTTATTATTGATGAGGCATGTTTTAGAGCAAATATTAAGATCCATTTCTCTGTTAATATTAAGTTAGGCTGTATGCAGCAATAACATAGGGATAATAAATGTTAATCAGAACAACTGATGACTAATGAACTTTGCTTTACATCAACTTTTGCTTTGGTGTTCCACATATATTCACCTCTAGTAGCTGCAAAAATCAGGAACAACAATGTGAGAAGCCGGGACTGAGTGACTCTCCTCCAACCCTGACAACTTTGTAGCACCGGTTAGCATAGGCTAGAGTTAGCTGATGCCTAGAAGGGATTAGCCAATCCGAGGCAGGGTAGGGGCTGGTCTTTTTTCACCCCTAATTGGACAGTTTGATCTGTGGACAAGATGCTGATTGGC
Source organism: Hippoglossus stenolepis (assembly GCF_022539355.2). Lineage (NCBI taxonomy): Eukaryota > Metazoa > Chordata > Actinopteri > Pleuronectiformes > Pleuronectidae > Hippoglossus > Hippoglossus stenolepis. Next base: position 23,473,602 of record NC_061495.1, read on the forward strand.
TAGTCAGCTCAGATGTAAATACAGGGTCAAAGTTGTGTTTGGAGTTCATAGCTTGTAACGTCAGTGTCACATTCTCAGAGAGAAATGTAAGTGTTTGTCTTTATGACTTTGTGAAAACTCATAGTTTAAAAATATTCCTTCACAAATTCAAATTACACTTACACAAACATTTTGATTTATGTATAAATTATATTGTGTGCACACAACTTTTTGCCTACATGCACTGATGTTCTCCTTTACACTTGACATCTATTGCACTTGTGTCCGTCCTGGGAGAGGGATCCCTCACATGTGGCTCTCTCTGAGGTTTCTACCTTCTTTTTACCCTGTTAAAAGGGTTTTTAGTAGTTTTTCCTTACTCTTGTTGAGGGTTAAGAACAGAGGATGTCACACCTTGTTAAAGCCCTATGAGACAAATTGTGATTTGTGAATATGGGCTATACAAATAAAATTTGATTGAATTTGATTGATTGATACATGAAAAGTCAATACAAAAAATAATGTGTAGTGTATTTTGCTTAAGTTATGTCAAATTTGCTTTGAGTTCATACATTTTATTTTAAATATTGAAAAACCATGACAGGTATTTAAATACTAAACCCTTTCAGTTGTCTTTTTTTTTATTCCACTGTGGTGCAAATTTGCATTTTAGTCTTTTTACCAACATTTTCAGCAAGATGATAAAAACTTTAGTCGTTTGCTTGACGTTGCGACTAGGATGGAAAATTCAGTTTCTCCTGAGAGATGGATGAAAGGGCCAAAAGATCTGAGGTAGAGCTCCAGTTCATAGGAAAGTAGAGATATGCAGTAGGTTTATATATTTACATCTTCATATCTTGCTCTAGCAACAGATGAATGTATCAGCTAGACAAAGACAGATGTGCAGTAATAATAAATGAGGGATGTTTAAAGTGAAAATGCACATAATAACATATATACGAATATATATATATGAATATATACAACATACATTTTACAGTGCAGACTTGATCTCCCTTACTGTCATGATATTTACCAAACCAAGGTTTCTCCTCATGGCAATCATTCCTTCTGAATGTGTTTTGACACATACTGGCACAAATTGTAATGCACTCACTAATACCTTTGGAAAACACAAAACCAACACACACACACACTAATTCTGATGACAGATAAAAGGCAGACAATGATGAGAGTCCCTAGTGACAGGTGCTGCCTTGTTTTCACAAACTGTAGTGTTCAGCTTGTGTGTGTGTTTTGTGTGTGTGTGTGTTTTGTGTGTGTGTGTGTGTGTGTGTTCTACATCAAAGACTGCTAAGGAGCTAATAGGATATTTCAGCTGGTCTCCATAAATACCTCTCAATGGATGTCGGCTCGGCTTTAATGTTACATTTTAAAAACACCTAAAGGTTTTAATTAGGCTGGTTAAATTAAAAATATTCATCAAACTCAACTAACATAGGAACTTAAAAACAGTTATCTTACCCCTGGCAGAAGGTGAACTAAGACACTTGTTTAGTCCTGTGGCATGTGTAAAATCACTGGTTTAGGTGTGTGTAGTTTTTTGTGTATTAAATGTTTCTGCTCCACAAAAGTAACTGACTGTGTTTTAATATGTCACAAGGTGTAGATGTAAATAATCAATAGACCGATGAATGAATTCTGTTTGCTTCAGTGTCAGGTTCCTGCTATTGTTCTCTGCGGGTACACTATTCCTGTTAACTCCAAATTTAGTGTGAACTTTCGTCTAACTTCCAGAAAATCGGCAAAAGAAATAGAATATTACCATAAACCAATCTAATCACTCAAGTTAAATAGCTGGTGGCACTGATTCTCCTTATGGTTGCCATTAGGACGTTAATAACTGAGCACCAGTGAAACCTCAAATGCAAGAAAGCAATCTGGAAATATAACATTTTCTTCAGAAGAATATTACACCCTGTGTGAGTCAAATGCTTTATGTATGTCATGATTTTTTTAATAAATCCGTTCCTATTGTATTTTGTAACATTTAGTTGTATCAATAATCTTGTTGCATGTAGTCAAAGAAGAAGCGTCAATTCAGTCAATGGAAATATATGAACAGAGACAACAAGTACAAGCAAAATAACCTGAGATCAAATATGAGCTTACATCTAAACCTGCCTCTACAAGGCTACAAGATTTTTTATTATTTTTTTCTGAAGTCAATTCTTGGTCTTGAGGTGAAATTGTTCTATGACCATCATTGTACAGGTTAATGTTAATGTTGTCACAGCAGACATCACACTGACTCGTAAGCCTGATGGAAAACCCTGTCCAGTCCAGTCATATTTTTACTGTAGTTTACTGTAAATTCAAACTGTGCTCATCTGCGTTCTACTGAGAGAGGGAGGAAAATAGAGGAAAAGAAAAACATGTCACCCATAGTTTTTAAAAGACTGAGTTCCTCTACCATCTGTGTGTCCTAGTGTGTGTTTGATGTATTGATTTAAGGGAGCAGAAGCAGTGGAAGCTGTATTTGTGGTGATTTGCGTGGTGTTTTAACAGGCCCCGGCTATTGCTTTGTTTGTTTTTTCAGGTGGATCTGGTGTGGGAAACCCCTCAGGAGATCAACTTAAAGCACATGAACTCACACACTTCTGGCGTGAACACAAACATTCCCGGTGTAAACAGACACAGCAGCCGCGTCACTTCTGTCGCCGTCCGTCTTGCGTCTCCGACGTCGTTCAGGCTGTCACCTGTTGCTGGGCAGATGGTGGGGGAATCACAGCGGGGGGCGATGTGGCTGGGTTGGACAGGAAATTCTGGTGAAAGACAGGTTGAGGACAGGAAAGGTGGAGGGGTACAAAAATGAAATGGGCTCTTTCCAGTTTTTTTGTTTTACAGATTCTCAAAAAATAAAACAGAAGAGTTGTCCAGATTGAAGCAGCAGAAACTGAGATATCCTGACCTTTAGTCTCAATTTCTGGGTGGGTCCTTTAAATAACATGCTGACCATCAATTAACTTTAAGTCTTCTCAGGAAAAACAAAACAATTAATGCATAAATAAAGGCAATACATTTTGTTAACATCTTTACTGAAACCTTAATGCTGCCTGCTGTTGGACAGCACTCTGATGACACTGGCTTTTTATTTTGTTTTATGAAGTTCACATTTTTAAGTCCAGTGAGAGAAAAATCTCTTAGATCAGCAGAAAAGTATAAAACACATTACAATAACTGTTAGCAACAGTTTCTACTTCCACTGTAGATTTTCTAAACATATAGAACTGACAGTACAGATGCATTGCATCAGTCAATACAAAAGAAAATACCCCTTTTTGTGGTGTTTGTTGTGTTAACATAGCCAGCAACAAGGATGTTAGTAATATTACATAGTTTGCCTACTGTCCAGAAATCCCATGTTAAAGGAATAGTTCACTCCAAAATTTTAATTGACTCATGGGGGGGGGGGGAGTGTTTGAGTCTATAAAACACTTTGGGAGTCTCAGGGGTAAACTTTGTTAGAGCAGAATCCAATAAAATTGAAGTCAACGGTGAGTCATTCTTCAGATGTAACAAAACAATAGAAAAAACATAACATGCCTCCATACTGCTCCTGTGGTGTCATCCAATTGTCAACCTAAATGTCCGCCGGAGGTGGCTGAGCTAGCGGACATTAGCACGTCCGACTTTTAAGCATAAAACACGGTGTAAATGACATCGTGTCGAGTCAAATATAAATGTCGGGGCTCAGATCCCCACCCTGCTGCTGTAAATATAGCCATATTTACGGTAGGAAAATCAGACAAATGCATTGTTGGTTTGGGTATTTTCATTGATAATATTATGGAAAGTAGATGTGAACAAAGCCCAAATAATGACATTGCAGTGAGTAATAAAGAGCAATATTAACCTGATTAATGTACATCTGTGTGAATATCGACCTGTATCTGGCATCCAGTGGTGGTGCTGTGTGTGTGCAATAGTGCCTTGGTTCACTTTGCATCATTTGATATGGTAAAGTGTGTTAACATCATTGATTAAGTAAAATTGGGTATTGGGGGAAATGTTGTTTGATTGATTGCCACAGTTCAAAAGGGACCACAGTGTCTCATCACTTTTATTCTTTTCACTCTGAAATATTGGGTGAGAATATGAACATTTCTGCACCGGGCTAAGCCCCATATGTTTTTTTTTAAATAGGAGAGGATGAGGAGAGGAAAAGGAAAGACTGAGGTTAAGGTAGTACACTGAACAAAATTCATGGTCATTACAAGTTAACTGGCAGGAGGAAGACAGCTTGAGAGGAAGGATATAAAACTCAGTGGTAACCTTGCTGGCCTTGAAAAAAAAACAGCCCATAAAAACCCCCTTCCTTCTTTGGTTAAAAACAACACTATGCATGCTCGTCTTTATCTCCCAACCATGTTTCTCAGTCCCTTCCCCCTACTTGTTATGGCAGATGAAGGGGTAGACCCTAAAATCACCACCTCCCAGTGTTCCCACAGTGTGCCCAAACTATCCCTGAGGTCAAGGATCAGAGCTAAATGCTGGCAGACCATCTGGGAATCCAGTGGGCAGCTTCGTGGTGGTTTTCTGGTGGCCAAAATAGTTTAGGGTGGCAACTGCCAAGTGTGATTTGAAGGTAGAGTAAGCAATTGAACTACAATACACTTTTTGTGAAATTCAGAGAAACTCTCCTCAAGGTCCCCTAGAAGGCCTTTAGCATTTGTGCTGGAAAAAAAAAATGTCTGTGTTTCTTCATAGCCTTGCCTCTGTAAATAGGAAATGCCTTGGGCTGAGCCAAACAACACTATTCCAACCAAACTACTACAGGGGGTATTTAATGCTGATGCAGAGGACAAAGGAAAAAAAGTGGAGAGCTGGAATAGTCGAGCAATTGGGAATGAAAGATGGTCATTCTGGTACAAATGATCAGATTTTGATTAATTTCAAGTGGAGGACACACAGGGAGCGACAGTTAAAACAGCTAGATCTTTGTCTTCCACATTTAGACCACAATAATTACTTTTCTTACACTATACAGTTGTAAATCATATGTATTGATCTTCCTTCTGTTGGTTTCATCAACTCTCACCAGTTTCAGATTCAGACAAATTCATTGATCCAAAGGAGGGCAATTCATTTGCAGCTTACACCGTTCATGATCACACAAGCAACATCCAATATGACACATGTCAAAAAGCACAGGTTAACAGACAATCAGAGGTCAGTCAAGGACATTAAGATAAAGATTAAGGAGGTAAAATAAATAGCAATAAAGAGACAATTAATACATAATAAATAGACATTTGTTACATGTGTTATCATGTAAAAAGCATAAAAGTCATAAAAGATGTTTCGTGAAAGCAGTTCAAACAACTAATTGATTATTTTAAGTCTTGTGTTGTTTTGGTTGCTGGTTGCTGGTTGTGTGAATGTAAATTTGATGTTTAAGGTTTATTTTACTTTAGTATCCACTTACACTGCTGGAATTCACGGTTGTGTCGTTGCCCCTACATCCATGAACTTTATTGACTGTGGAGAGAGTGGGAAGACAAGACTGAAAAACAAATCCAAGACACACACTTGACTTGTGTCAATGTGAATTGAATTGACAATGAATTGACACAAGTGATGCTTTGAGTGGGAGCAATAATACGATATTCAGAGAAAGGCTTAATTGTCTTTGTCAAGTTGTTTGAATTAGTACATAAATGCTTTGTTTGATTTGCGTAATCGCTGAATCACCTAGAGAGCTTAACAACAGACTAATTGCTTGGTTGTTTTGTTCATAGTCATTTGAATAAATGTACAATATAGAAATGTTTTCCATTTGGACAACTTTGCAAAAAGTCAACCAACAGTATCATGCAGAGGGATGTTCAGCCAAGGAGCCGCTTTGAGAAAGAAAAAGTGGCCAAGTGAAAAAAACTGAATGAAAAAAATAATGGTTGAGCATCCATTGTATATCAAGCAGTGAACATTCTTTTTTAAGTGCTTTTCAGTGAGCGGAGTGCTACATACCCACCACCATCTCTCTAGCTATGTGTGTTTTTCCAAAAGCAGCTACAAGTCAGCAACTCTCACTGTGTTTTTAAGTGCTTCTCTAAAAAATAATTGTGTGTGTGTGTCCGTTGAGCTTGCCCCAGTAGCGCACATTCCTTAGCCTCTGTTAGCATTCAGCCCACATAGGTCATGGCTCGCAGGCTTTTGTGTTCAACCAGCCTTGGTGTCACTGCAGTACGGTGGGTGACTGTGTGTTGGTCTATGCGAATGGGAGAGAAAGTCAATGGGAGCTGTGAACACACACTTTGTTGGTGAGTAGCACTCAGGGAGATTCAGGGGGTTGTAAAGGCTTTCAAAGAAACAACTTGTTAAAAGAGTCACATGGTCTCACACCTCTGCATAAATGTCAACTGCAAAAGGAAGAGATCAAGGGAACTGCATGTAGGAGAATATTGTCAGTATGTTGGCACCTCTGCTCCATATACCTTTCTGTACTTTTGGAGTTTGTCCGTGTATGGGTTTGGCCACTTATGAAGGAAACCATAATGCCACAACATACATTGATTATTGAGACAATTGTGTGCTTCCAACTTTGTCAAAACAGTTTGGGTGAGGCCCTTTTCCTACAGTAATTATTCCAATGAGTTTTACAGTTAAATTATATTTCTCAACAATTTCATCTAAATAAGTTATTTTGAGTGAAATCTTAAAATGTTTACTCTACAAATATCACACTCACACAATACATATAGCATGCAAGTGTGGAAAGTCAACTTTCCCTCTGCTCCTCAGTGGTACCTACATTCCTGGATCAAGACAAATCTTTAAAATATCTTGCTAATTTATTCAGACTCTCTGATCCAGCGGTCAGAGGTTCTCGCTCAGCATTGATATCCTAGACAATTAATCATTTTATCAACAGAACTAACCACTGCAAAAACTGATTCTGACATTTCATCACCTCATAATGTATTTCATTTTGGCAATAGCCCCTAAGACGTGTCTCCAGCTAACAAGATTCAGTTGAAAAGATATGGCTGAGGGGCTGATTGTGAAATCTTCAGCTATGAATCCCTCTCATACAGCCAGTGTATTAGTATTTCCTGGCTCTAGCCTTTGAAATAGGCTGTATTTACGATCTCGTTCACAATAAAATGTGCAGTATCACTGTTTCATTAACAACATTTCTTCAAATATCAAGTCAAGTTCAAATGGATTTAAAAGTTGTACAAACAAGCAGCTAGATTAGTTGAAGCTAAGACCACTGTCCAAGGGGCTTCAGCGCAGTCATGTATGTTGTTTGTATATTTTGAATGTACATGTTATATCTCCAGAGACCCCTGTGAGAAAGCTTTACACTTACTTGAATTCACACGTTGTGCTTAAGAGAGATCCTCTACATGCTGGCAATGAAAGTAAGATTGTTCTTTTTTTTTTAACTCTGGGTGCTTCAGGGAGGTTTTACCGCAACTGTCTTTCTCTTAATTATTTTCTAGACTGCCTCCTTCAAGTGTTCTGCTGCTCCATCAACAGCAACGCGAGGCAGCTTTTTGTCCCTGACTAATTTCCTATCTGTGCCCATCAGCAAACACAACATTTAATTGGTACACACCACATTTCCTCTGCAGCCACAATGTGGTTGGTTTGCAGGAGATGTCACATTGTCCCACATTATCGCACACCATTACACAATAATACATAAACAAACGTGTGCATACACAGACACAGCGACGAGTGATGAAATCAATAATCACGGGGAAATTTATATGAAATCCATATCCGATCAGATTTTTCACCATGTAATAAACATGCTTCCATCTGCTCTTCCTCTGCCTCCTTTACCGTCTCTTTCTTTTCCAAACCACTTGTTTCCAAATGTGCATAAAGTCTTTCTCTTCTGTAGTGTCTTTGGGTAATTGGACTCCAAAGTGGCATGTTGCTTTCAGGAGTCACAGACTTTGAGCAATTTGTTCTGTCTTTGCCAAGGCTGACATTGTGGATGTGCTTGTGACAGAGGAGAACTAGAAACAGGGCTTGAAACACATAGCCAGGGAAACCCCCATATGAACTAGCAGGCCATTGGTATATGCCAGAAAATGTCATTGAAGAAAACAAAGTTATAATAAGTTAACACTGAATTGTAATTATCACAGACATAAGACAAAGTGGTTTACAGGGCTAAACAATACAAAGGCTTGAACAGGAAAGACACACAGGGAATGAATGCAGACTACAGTATTTTTGCCCTTCGGTGTTGAAGATAACATTCTACTCAGACTGAGCTGTAGAGATTTAGGAAATAACAAAACTGGCAAGAAGGATGACCAGGGCAAGGAGCACAACCCTCCTATCCAGCTGTACTGTGGGAATTTAACCGAAATAATTCTGAACACTTTGCCGTGAGTCCATCTGAAAGTAAACACATAAAGTAGTCCCTAGGATCCTTGTAGCTGTTGAGATTAATCAAAAACTACACCAAGCTACAACACTTACCACTAATAATTGTACGCGAGTGTGTGTTCATATATAAAATGTGGGATATTGTTTTGATCAAAGATAAAACTCAAGACTGTGGAAACTGGGAGATGATTCCACAGGAGAGGCGCTTGAACATAAGGGAGATTGTGTGTGAAGAGTTTGTTTCCTTTCTCCACAGGAGTGTGGCCCTGCTTCCCATAGCCAACCTTGTTTCTACGCCATGGGAGTCTATATTCACCTCATTTATATGCAACAGCAAACCAGTGAATACATGCCATTATAAAAGCCATGTCCTATAAAGCTTCTGACAAACACACATTCTCTGTACAGTTACATGAGGACTGTATTAGTCATAGAGCAAGAGAGGTGAGAAGAAAGAAAGGGGCAGTGAAAAATGTTTGTTCACACTTGCAGATTGTTTTGTCATGTATTGTGTGTGCGTGTGGATAAGAGAAGCTTCATGATCACAATTCTTTGAAGAAGAAAGGCATTGGTCCCCGCTGCCTCTGGTCATCCTCACGTACACCTCCAGTCCCACAGCCAGTGTGATATCAAACCAATCTAGCTCCACTGCTTGTCCTGCTCTCTTCTTTCGGGAAACTCTCTTTATGTATCCAGTTAAGCTGGGCTTCACTTCAGCTTTATAAACTCTTTCCTCCATACACTGACACTGCACTACAGACTGATAAAGAGCTGTCCCTGTCAGAGTGCCTCCCAGGTACTCACGATGAATAGTGAGTTTGTGGGTAAATGTTTGTGATTTCTGAAATCCGGAGCCCTGTTTGAGGCAAGCCGCTGAGTATTAGCATCGGCGCCGGCAGTGCTGACACATGTGCTTCGTCAGATTGTGCGTCTGCTGTCAGAGAGAGCTTAATGTCACGAGCTGTCAGCTAAAGGCAACAACAGAGTTTGTGGTGTGACTTCATCATCACTGAGCCCAAGATCAATATGGCTTCCTGACTGGAACCAATTCACACACTGTGAAATAAACCTGTTCCCATGGCGGCACTCATTGACATTTTTGTATTCCCAGACTTTCAAATGACAACACATGAAAGGCATCATTATACAAACATTGGAGTAAAGATGTGTTTTTACCATTTATTGGTTTCTGACTTATGGTGAGACTGATATGTCACTCAAACTGCAGTTTCCAGTTCTCACAGCTTTTTTTCCTCTCGTGCCCAGCAAAGGAGAGTCCACACTGGAGAGTCAACCAGTTGAATACGAAAATGTAAACAATTGATAAAGGTTTTATTATGTCAGTATTTTGTTCAGAGGTTAAGGCTAAACTCTGATGTGAAGTTGCCCTTAAGACCAACTGCAAACCATCTTCACACAGCTGACCTTTGAGGGAAGGCACTATATGAGCTGTCCAGCAGCGTTCACCTCTATATGACCCTGCTTTGTTTCAGTAATGGCTTGGTCAATACCACTTTAAAAGTGTATAGGCCCATATACAGTACAGAAGGATGGCACCACAGAAAGAAACTGGCTTTTCCAACAAACTTTAAATTCCAAAAATCTTCAGTGCAGATACATGTAAATATAAATTAGTTGTAACATGATTTGGAACATGAATATGTTACAGCCAGTCATATATAATAAATTCGTACTGCCATTTTGTTTCATATCTCCCTGCAGGAGATGTTTTTGAAACCAGTGCCAGAATTTGATTTTGGCCAATAGAATGGATCTACAGAATATAAATTAGCAGAGATGCTTTTCTTTATTGGAGCCAAATATATGTGTATTTTCAGAATGTCATGGTGTGTGTGACATTGTCCTGTTCCTGCATTGAACCACCTCACATCAGGCAAGATAATTGCTCTTTCTCTTTATTTTTATTGCATCCCTATTAAGTTTGACTCCACTCCCACACCCTCTCATGATGGCAGTATATAATCTCTGAGTAATTATCTGCCGAAGAAATAATTTGAATGTTTTCTGCAGTGTGCCAGGAATTCCTACTACCAGTTCGGAGGTTTTCATCAGAAGTCTCCCATGCTGTGCAACAGTCTTTGAAGATTGCAATTCCAGTGAGGACAAACAGACTGGTATTTACACAAACAGGCAGATGCACACACAGCTAGATGAATTTAAGTTTATTCAAAGGCATTTGAGTAAATTACTGACCTAGAGACACACGCAGAAGAAAGAGAAAATGACCAATTCAGATAAAGATTATTTCATTGCTAAAATTAGATCAATGTCTGTGTAAGTATTTCTTACTCAGTCCTCCTTAAGATTCAACCAGTCCTCCTCCCCAGAGAGAAATAAAGCAGAGTTTGAGATACAGTGTCTGACCACTGTGTTGTGTATTCCTGTGAATATGGGTGTGTGTGTGTTACAGGAGATTAGAGGAAAGATAGCCAGTCAACTTTTCCATGGGTTAGCTTCCCCCAACTGCCCAAACTAATCATGCACAAATGAGCAGCTAGAAGTTTTTTGTCTGCTTTCTCCCACACTATTATTGTCTCCATCTTCTATTGCTTTCCAACTCGGGGGCTGTATGTGTGAAAGCAAATGTCTGAGTAAGAGCTAGCCCCTAGTATTCAGTCCACAGAAAGTCCGGACGTCATCCTTATTCACAGCGAGCGAGTGGCTGAAACTGCATACTGTAGATGTATTTATGTATATAAGTACAAAGTTAACAGTAATTAAAGACATAAAGCATCATCATCATAGTAAATAAGATCAGGCCTCACAAAATTATATATACATAACCATTGTCATAGAAAAAACTATATCATAGGAAAATAATCAACAACATTTATACATAAAATCTGAATCCTCCTTCATGCCCATCTCAACATGTAAATGCAACCAAAATCAGAAAAAACATCAAAGATGCGTAGCACCTCTGCATACATGTTAAATAACCTGATCAATTGTGTACATATTCATGGGCATCCAGAAATGTCTGTAGCTAAGCAGGGGAAACAGATTGATCCAAAGCAAAAATATACACTGAGGATGTACCAAAATGTGCAATAAAAGTTTATTGTACAGAATCAAAAGAAAACGGTTAAGAAGTAGTTCACCATTCAGTCCCTTTGGAGCCAGTGTTTGCAGAGTATAAATCCAGTAAGCCTCACGCTGTTTGAGCATATTGTCGTGGTCCCCTCCTAAACTTTATCGGCTGACAGGAATGGATCCTGACATCGTCATCTGCTGTTGTAGCCCATCCATCCATCTGGGAGTTTGAGGGTTCTCCGCAGTATCTTTGCTCTTCCTAGGACACTTTTCTGGACAGATGCTTCAGATGTTTTACCTTGGAACTACTGGAGCCACTGGCCCAGTTTGGGGATCACAGCTAATGCTCCTACTACCACAGGGATCACATTGTATTTCATCTTCCATAACTGTTAGTTAGAATAGTTGTTCTTTCAGTCCTTGGTACTTCTCAATCTTCTCATGCTCCTTTTTGTCTGATGTTATTGTCCGCTGGGATTCCCACATCTATCACTACTGCCCTCTTCTGTTTTTTGTCCACCACCACTTTGTTTCATTGGTTAGGCTGCAGCTGCTTGTCAGTCTGGAGTCACAAGATCTTAGCTCTGTTGTTCTTTGGTATGTTGGGGACTTAAGGATTTAGGTCTACTATTGTCCCATAGGGACTTGGGTACCTCTAATCCATACTCACAACCTGCGACTATGTGCTGGACTGTCTCAGGGGCATCTTTGCTCAGCCTGCACCTTGGGTCTTGTCTGCTGTGGTAGACCCTAGTCTCTATGGATCATGTGCTTAGGGCCTGTTCTTGTGCTGCCATAATTGTTCTGTTCTGTCTATCAGACCAGCCTTTTCCAGTCATTGGTAGGATCTCTCTAAGCCACTTCCTCTATTTGTCGGTGGTACATGCCGTGCAGGGTCTTGTCCTTCCAAGATGGTTCCTCTTCCTCCTCCTAATCATCATCATTGGGTTTCTGCTGTCTGAGATATTCACTTAGCACTTGATGTAGTCCTTTATTTACAATGCCTCATCCTGGATAGTGGCTCTCATGCTCACTAGTCCTCAGCCTCCCTCCTTTTGCTCACCGTACAGGCTCAGGTTGCTAGACTTTGGTTGAAATCCTCCATGCATTGAAAGGAGCTCCCTTGTCTTGACATCAGTGGCTCTCCTCCTTTGGCCAGGTTATTACACCAGCTGGGTATCTGATGACTGGCATGGGCACACAGTATGTGTTGATGGCTCAGACCTTGTTCTTTCTATCTAGCTGACTTTTTACTGGCTTTACTCTGTGTAGATATTTGTCTGTGGCTGACTTGCTTGTGGCCTCCTCGTGGTTTCCATTTGCCTTTGGAATCCCAAGGTATTTGTAGCTGTCTTGAACATCTGTTATGTTGCCTTCTGGTAGGTCAATCCCTTCAGTTCTGATCATCTTGCGTCTCTTTGATACCATCCGACCGCACATGTCTAGTCCGAACGACATTCGGATGTCATTGCGTTAGATTCTGGTGGTGTGGATCAGTGAGTCGATGTCTCGCTCATGCCTCTTGTGATGTCACTCTTTGTGATGATCTGGCTCAGGGGTTTCAGACCTAAGCAGAACAGCAGTGGAGACAGAGCATTTATTTGGTATATGCCATGATGGTGACCTGTGCAATGGGCTTCGTGTTGTTTTCCACAGCCCCGCTCCTGATGAAGGCTCTTAGAGCGCTGGTGATGTTGTATAGTTCCAAGCATTCCAGTATCCATGTGTGTGGCATCGAGTCGTAGGTTCTTGTAGTAAATCCAGGCAGTGGATCTTGGTGTCTCATGGATGTGTTTTGGGTGTAACATGAAATAATACAATCAGAGACCTATTCCCCTTTAAAAGCCAGGAGCACTTGCACCTTGGCTAGTTGCTATTATATTATAAGATAAAGTGGGAGATAATTCTTCTCTGTATAGTAAACAGATCTGCTTATGCACAAAGTTTAGTTGCAGCTGCAACTGCGTCACTGACATTTAGAGCAGCCCTTTTGGTCAAAAGAACAATGGCTTTCTGCTGCCTCAGCAATGTGCCAATGCTGCACCTGAACACACCTCATCATTCTAGCAGAGATTTGCCTCGTGCCTGGCACTGCTTTGCACTTGCATGTAAGAGGGGATGATGACACAATTGTAGCCTGTCTAGTTTGGAAACATTAATGAACTCATAACTGTAAATATTTATCTTATCAGAAAGAGCTATAAACTTTACTGATTGTACTGGACATGAATCAGAAGCGAAATCAGTTTAAGATAAGAGAAGATTAGATAAGCAAGATATCGTAATGGCGGATCCTGTATCGTGCTGGCTGATCATGATAATAATGACGGATCCTGTATCGTGTTGGTCTCTGATAGTGGTGGTGGATCACGATCGAGGTGGCAGCTGATCATGATTGTGGACTATGGTGGCATCCAATCGTGATGGTGGTGATGTTCTCCATTACACGTGGCATCTATTGCACTTGTGTCCGTCCTGGGAGAGGGATCCCTCACATGTGGCTCTCTCTGAGGTTTCTACCTTCTTTTTACTCTTTTAAAAGTACATTTTTTTTGTAGTTTTTCCTTACTCTTGTTGAGGGTTAAGGGCAGAGGATGTCACACCTTGTTAAAGACAAGACAAATTGTGATTTGTGAATATGGGCTATACAAATAAAATTTGATTGAATTTGATTGATTGATTGATTGATAAGAATTTATCAATTCTGAGGGAAATGATTGTGCCAGCTTGCTTGAAGAGGACAGTTTCAACAAAATAGAATAGAATACTGTGAATAAAATACTAGAGTATTAAGTCTAAATATATAATTGAATATAAGAATACAAAGATAAAGTGCATTGTAAATAAAATAGAAATATAAAGTATATACATAGTAATGCAGAACTCATGTCTTTAGAAATAACAATATGAATTACAATAAAATAAGCAAGTTAAATTAGACAGTGAAACTCAAACAACAAAAAAGTGTCATTTAGTAGACGTGATAAGAGGAGTAAGTAAAATGGGATATTGAACATGATGCATGAATTATATGATAATGAAAAAACAGTCAAATTAAATATATGGCACATAAATGGTTTTATTGCATAGGAGTAGTAATATTGCACTTCTCTTGTATATGTTGTTAGAATTATTTCAAAAAAAAAATGAAAGAACACTGTGAAAGAACAAGACATGAATGTTAACTGGGCATGGGAGAAACATTATATCATAAAATGAGAGTTGATTTGCTCTAATTTGATTAAAAATGCAGTATGTATATTTGACTGCAGCAGATTTTGCTATGTCACCATCTAAGCAATTTTAAAAAATGTTAGGAATCTGGTGACACCGGTTGACACAGGTCTACTATTGTGATCCCAAAGAGAGGTTCCTCTGTCATTGGATAATAGGAAGCTCTGATGGTTTTCACTGCAGTAAACGCATGCAGTGTTAGCCAAAAGCTTTGGAATGTGTGAAACTTGCAGAATGTGTGTTTTGCAGCATTGTGAATGGTCTGAGATTTGTCAATAGCATGTTTTCAGTTAACAAAGTCATGTTTAGCCTTCTGATGGCGTTAATATGAGCCCTAGTAAACTTGCTATTTACTTACCTTTTTTGTGCCTCATTTAACCAACTTGAATAATTGCATGATAATTGAACATCACAAAAAACAAATGAACAGTTTTGAGACTTGTGGATATATCAGAACAATGCAAAGTTTCAAGATAATAGAAGAGTCCAACGTCTTAATTAAAGGTAAACATAAATCAAATCAAGGAACCTTGCTTATATAATGTACTTGAATATTATAGACAACATACTACTCCTAGATCTTTCAGGATGTGACAACTTGTTTTGTTTCTGTTGGTCTGTTCCTTCTACTCGCTATATTCTCATTTTGTTCCTCCACACTAAAGCTAATTCACTAGTCTAGTCATATGTGTTTTGTCAACAATACATGCCGCTCTCTGAGACACACACTTACACACACACAGTTTGGTTTCAATGAGACACAACATTAATTTCCTGAAGACTTACTTCAACCTCAACCATAACTACTATTTGCTTCACCCTAACTTTAACCTAAACCTAACTTTACTCTAACGCATGGATTTTTAAACTGTGTGGCGCGCACATAGGAAAAAAGTAAGAGAACTGTGAAGGTGTTTGCACGGATGGAGCACAGACCATGGCAGGGAAAAGGAGGGGATTGCAGGCACTGATCAAGCGGGTCTCGCCAAATGCGCAATGGACCCACTGTGTTATACACAGAGAAGCGCTAGCGTCAAAGCAGCTTAGTCCTGAACTTAACAAGGTTTTGTTTGATGTTGTTAACCTGGTCAATTTCAAGACCACTGAAAGCGCGGCTGTTCTCTGAGCTTTGTGAGGAGATGGGAGCTCAACATTCAGCAGTGCTGTTTCACAGCGAAGCGCGGTGGATCTCCCGAGGTAAAGTGTTGTCGTGAGCCTTTGAGCTTGGAGAGGAAATTGGGGTGTTTTTGTTGGAGGAGAGGATGCATGAACTTGCAAGCACGTTCAGTGATGAACTGTTTCTGATGAAACTGGCCTACCTCAGCGATGTATTTGGAAAGCTGAATGAATTAAATTTTCAGCTTCAAGGCACCTTCCACACCTGGCTGACAAGATCAGAGCATTCACCCGAAAGTATGTAATGAAATGTAATGTTCATCTGTATGTTATGTCAATACACAAGTTAAACTTGGCCCATTTTGTCATGATTTTGTTGGGGCAGGGGCATGACAAATATTCTCCCTTCAAAGTAGGGCATGACAGATTGAGAACCACTGCTCTAACCTTATATGTTGTTATATGAATATGTTTTCACCTTAAAATGTAATGGTTTATGTTACAGGGAGTTGCATTTTGTCCCCATTAGGGAGATAATATCCCAAAGTTGGATTTAGGTCCCTGCAACATGGGAAATGCCGCAAATGCACACACAAAAACACACACTTGAATTATTATCCCCCAAGGGGCCACAACGGACTGACTCTTGACCTTTCCCATGACTACATTTTATACCTCTAAACTTTACTCTTTCATCGCACACACTTTGGCAAAAATAAACACAGCATCACATAAGCACACATGTTTCATGCCACCGACCTTCAATGAGTCTAGTTATCTAATAAGATCTTATTTGACTGACCAACAGTTTATTATAAATGAGGTAATTGTTAAACTTGTAGTGGTTAGAATAGTTGACTCACACATTGTGCTCTGCAGATTAACAGTGTGACAGCGGTTGGCCTGCTGTGGACACATGTGTAGTCGTGGAGCAAGTGTGTGTGCTGCCTTTTCTCATGCATGTGATGGACGTTTATGTGAGCACACTTCAATGTTTTTTTTGTATCTCAGTAGGGAGCAACAGGGCAGACAGTGTAATATCTTCCTCTTGTTCAAGCTGCAGGTATGTATAACGATATGGTATTACTACTACTAAGTTTTGTGGTTACAATTAGTCTCAAAGTGCTTAACAAGGTGCGACATCCCCTGCCCTGTCCTCTGTGAGGGATCCCTCTCCCAGGACGGACAGAAGTGCAAGAGATACCACGTGTAACTGAGAACATCAGCAAAATAACAGGATTTACAACATTGATTAGAATAAACAGTTTGTAGCATCATGGAAAGTGTGTCTATGTTTAAAGTTTTTATTAATAAGAAAATGTCTGATAGAGATGAAGGGAGCAGCAACGACAGATTAATTTAGAAGTTGTTGTCAGTAATGGTAGGAGTATGTGAGTAGGCATATTGTATGATGATCCACCACCACTATCCACGCTCAGCTGCCATCGTGATCACAATTCGCATTCACATTCCACGATCATATTCATGACATACATTAATTGGAGACAATTGCGGGTCATCCAGGTTGTTATGTCCTTGAAACATTATTTAACAAGTTTAGTTAATTGATTATATTGATAGGTATAACTGGGTGTCATCCGCATAGCAGTGAAAATGTAGGAGTGTGTCCTGATAATGTTTCCTAGTGGAAGCATACAGTATATAATGGGAATAAAATTTGGCCGAGCACAGAGCCCTGTGGAACACTGTGGTTACCTTTGGTGCCCACAGATGACTCATCATTAATTTGCACAAATTGGAATCGATCTGATGAATAGGATTCAAACCAGACAGACACAAACCCTTGATCTGAAGCTATTAGGTCATTTGTGTCTCTGTGCTGTGATGAGCTCTAAACCCTGAGTGAAGAAACTCACACAGCTGATTGGCTACAACCTTATCAATGATTTTAGACAGGAAGGGGAGGTTGGATGTCGGTCTGTAGTTGGCTAAAACCTCCGGGTCCATGGTGGGTTTTTTTGAGAATGGGTTTAATTACAGTTAGCTAGATTACAGGACTGTGGTGCATATCCTGATGATAACGATAGATTGATTGTGTTCAGTAAAAGAGGCAGAATTTTTTAA
Source organism: Hippoglossus stenolepis (assembly GCF_022539355.2). Taxonomy (NCBI): domain Eukaryota; kingdom Metazoa; phylum Chordata; class Actinopteri; order Pleuronectiformes; family Pleuronectidae; genus Hippoglossus; species Hippoglossus stenolepis. The sequence goes on from NC_061495.1 coordinate 23,491,443, forward strand.
AGCAACTTTGTAGGAATGGGATCTAAGATACAAGTTGTGGGTTTAGACAATGAGATAATTGAGGTCAGCTGATCAAGGGGGATCAGGGAGAAGCTGTCTAAACAATTAGTAGGATTCTCAGCTGTTCCTGAGATTTCTCTGCATGATGATGTATTAGCATTATTTCTAATAGTTAGAATTTCATCATTAAAGAATACAAGTGCATAAAGACATTGCTATTTAGGGATGGAGGAATACTGGATTCAGAAAATCCTATGAAAAGCGCCATTTAAATACAGACCATTTACCATTTACTCATATTTTGTCCACCTTATTCATATAAGTGAGAGAGATGAGATATTAGAAACACGACTCAGTGTTTGGTTGAATTTGAATGACTTGAAGTTCATTTGAATTCAATATTTGACCAGGACATCTAAAGACAGAAAATTGTAAAATGAAAAGAAGATAAATATATAAAAGCAAGACTATCCCCAAATCATATTTATTACAATTGTTGTGCCTCTGCTTAATTACAGACTGAAAGGAAAGTTGGCCCATTAGATTTAATTAATGTAGCTATTACTCGTTTTTATATATAATATATTTTGTTAAATTCACTCTTAATTTGTATTCACTGAACTCTTCTCCCTCCAGAAATTGTACAGCACAATACAACTGCAACACAACACAAACTTCAGCCTAACCACACATATGGTAAATGGTCTGTATTTATATGGTGCTTTTCTAGTCTTAATGACCACTCAAAGCACTTTGCAGTACAGGTTTTTTTGCCTTTCACACATTCACACACACTTTCACACAGTGCATCTATGGGCAACACTGTTTTCTAAGAGAACAGCCCAGCCGCCAGGGGCTATTTCAGGTTCAGTATCTAGACAAAGGAACCGCCGATCGCCGAACGTGTAAAATCTAACCTAATCTAATAAAACAGCTCTGTTAAACTTTACCTATACAAAGACAATCATTTTCAGTTTTTACTGAAACAGTTTGATGTGGTAATTTAATTTTGTACTGATGACAACAACATTATTACCACCCTTACCTAATATGTTGTTAGTCCTTCACATGCTGCCAAACGGCTCCATCCTGCCATGGCATGTACTCCACAAGACATCAGGAGGTGCTGTGTGGCATCTGGCACCAAAACCTCAAGGTCCTATAAGTTGTGAGGTGGAGGTGTTATGTGCTCCAGCACATTCTCCAACACCCTGTCACCAGGTTGTGGTTTGTCCCTCCTCACTACTCAGTACGAACAACCCACAAGGTTAGCAATTTAAAAATTGCTCTGATTCAGTAATCTGTCAGTCTATTAGGGCCTTGGCAAAGTGGACCAGGTCTTTTTAACTCCCCATTTGTCCTACATTCGATACATTAATAACCGAACAGACTTTGATATGTGCCACTGTTGGCTTATTGGTTTATGTTTATTTTTGATGTTGTAGTTTGCAGTGGTATTGCACTGGACTCTAACTGTACACAAAGACAGACAATGACTGGGACCTTCCTGAACATTTGCATATCTTTTCATTATTTGTCAATATGACAATATACACCCAGAAAGGGAGCAAATCTTGTCTGGTAATGCAGCTAACTCAAGATCAGAGACTGCATGTGTGCTTAAAGGTATGTATACTGCCTTCCAGTGTCCAAGTATTATTAATAACCAGTCTATGGTCCCAGCCAAGGTGCTACTGATTCAAAGGCCTTTAAGACAAACCCAGGAGGCACACCATATAGCCCACAAAGCACACATTATCACCAAATTAAATGTTCCCTCAAGTGGGATTTAAAGAATACTGAATTCCTAAAGGTAGCAGATGCTAACTGGACCAAAATATAACAAAGTGGTGGAACTAAAGCTAACAAGAGAGAGAAAATCAACAGAACGCTCTTCTTTCTCTTTCTCTCCCTCTCCCTCTCTCTCTATCATGTTCTGCAGGCATCTCTGACTCCAGAGCCGCAGGATCCAGATTTGACTCTGCTCAACAACAACAACATCATCATTATTTGTATTATTATTATTTTTACTCTCCCCTCCCCTCCCCTCCCCTCTCTCTCTTCTCTCCCTTACTTTTCACTCACCTCTCTTCTCCTCTCTCTCTTTTTTCTCCGCTCACCCCAACCGGTCGAGGCAGATGGCCGCCCACATTGAGTCTGGTTCTGCGAGAGTTTTTTCTTTCTACAGTCCCCAAAGTGCCTTACATACATAATACATAATGTATTGTATGATTTGGCCTTATTCAAATAAAAAATGTAATTGAGTTAAACGTTAAGAGTTAGATTAATAGAATTAGCTGCATAGCCCATATTCACAATTTGTCTCATAGGGCCGAACTGAAACTGGGAGATGATTCTTTTTGCAATGAATAATTACAGGGAGCACTGAAACATGAATATTTTTTTTATATATCATATTTGTGAGTGTAGTTTTATTAACTCAAAAATATTGTATCACAACTTAGCGTTAATACTGATGTGTCTTAACAAGCAGTAACAAGTAAAGGGTTTAGTCACAACCATCAGTTTTCCCATATGTCAACTTTGGTCGGCAAACCTTTTTTATTCAGTGAGTTTTCTTAACAACAAATAGGAATTCTCAGCAGCAGTTTAGTTAGTACACATGCTCTCTGCATGTGAATATATTTGCACTGAGTCAACCAATATATTTAAATATGACGTTTAATGTTTAAGTCCAAAGAAAAGTCAGTCAAAAAAAAAAGAAAAACACATGAGGGAGACAAAAAATGAGAAATAGGTAGAGAGATGTCAGGAAACACAAAGCACATGTTGGGATATGACAGAGTGAGAAACAGTAAAAGATTCTACCTCACAGACCCGTTTTCCTCTGCGTTGAGTGACTGCCCAGTTATGCACAAATCATACATCTTCTCTAGCTAACAACCTGACAAAGCAGAGGTACCAGAGCCCTGGCAGCCTGTTAGCAACAAGCTATCGAAAAGCCAACCTGGTGAATCTGCTCTTGTGTGAGGGGTCCTGAAAGCAGTGCTTTCCTCTGAAACACATCGCCAGGTCTGACAAGTGGCACTGTCAGAGAAAAATCGGGAAAAGTAGCATAGGGGAGAAGGGACAGGAGAAATTGTGGAGGCAGAGTGTGAGAAATTGCACTTAAAGGGATTATTCACTGAAAAATGAAAATGCACTTATTATCTACTCACCCGTATGCCTACGGGGGGATGTGTTTGAGTCCACAAAACAGTGCAGTAAACAAAATACATGAAATAGATTTTTACAATACTTCACAGTGCTCCGTTGTTAATTTTGTTAATATTTCTGAAGCAGAACTGGAAAACCTGTGTCAGTATCAGTGTTCAGACTTTCATGTGCTTGTCTTAGTGCAATACATTTTAAGTGTGTACTGGCTAATGTGTAAACTTAGACATGCATGTGGGACACACATAACCCCAAGGGCCCATTCCTTCACCAGTCGTTTTGACTCGAATGTGCTTAGATAAGAATCATCTCCTCAGACAGGAATCAGGGTATCTACACTAGCTATTAATAGTCAGAATATCCCGGATTCTATTACTTCAATTTTGACAACTTTTAATCAAACTATCGAACAAACTAACTATTTTCTTGCCAGTCCACCAACTTTATGGAAGTACAATTCTAAATTACTGGAATGCCCCTTTAAGGACAGTCCATTAATAGTTGTCTGAGCTTTGAGCTCACCACTTTTCACCACAATGCCCTGGTGTTAGTCAGCCTTCAAAAAGTACCTCTAGCAAAGAAGAGGAGTATTTATGTTTAAATACATCAGGAAGTTGTTATTTTACACAAAACAGTAATATGTTCACAGCATCATTATCTGGGTTGCATATCTCACATCACAGATACAATTACTATACCAGAAAAGAGCCCTTGCTCTTAAAATGCGCTCTTAGTTGAATAACACTTGATCGAAAAAATCGTATGTGTTAACTGTCAAAAAATGTCTTTCACGTTAATCAAGTGTACATGAGAATGTGAGCTGTCTTTTTTTGTCCTTGACTCTTCAGTGCCCCCACAGCCTATTCTCTTCACAGTATTGATTTCTCTCTTAAGTGGAAGAAAAGACACTTTGAGATGTCAAATCTGATGCAGGAACAGAAGTTATACGTTACATTTTGCTTTGTCATCATCATTCTTCTCAGAGAACGCACCATATTAGATCAGGAAAGGCTGAAAACCGCAGCTGTATTTTACATTCTGTGTGGTGTTGTTGACAGCAGTGGAATGTTGCACACGCTTTGATTTCATTAAACTGCGGAGACAGTGATGCTGAGCATCACAGAGAGGGAAGTGTTAGTCCTTGGTATCCTAACTTGTTTTTTTCACTGTGAAGGTATCTTGAGTTGTGACTGGTGGAGAATATTTGTGAAGACATATGGCTGGTATTCATCTTAATAGATATTCAGTTTTGAATTTGAGAGTTAGAACAAGCAAAAATGTGTGTTTGTGTGTGTGTGAGCTTGTATAACACACTGCTTCCAACGTTTGCCTCTCAATGCACAGCATGTGATCTTACCACTGCCTCTAGATCGGAGTCAGCTAGTGGGCATCAAATGGGACCACAATGACTCCCCAACACACACACACACACACACACACACACATACACATATATATTGCTTAACACTGACCCTGTGGGTGTCTGTGTTTGAGAACCATGGTTCTGTTTATGAGAGTTGTGTGTTCAGATCAGAGTAAGCTGTGCTTCCCTTCACCTCCTCCGTCAGCATCAAGATGATGTTTCAGGCTGTTTGAAAAAAGACTTGTTATGTTACACTCAGTCATTGGACTAATTCATTTTCAGGCTCTCCTGAAAAGCCTTGTGGCCTCTCTTGCAAAAGGTTCATGGGCAGAATGAAACATGTGACGAATTTCAAGCCAATGATGCAAATGAAACGGAAGTTTCAATTCATGTTTTCATATTATTGACAAAATATTAGCTGCGAGTCAGTTCACTGGAGCCCATCATGTGCAAATCCAGCAAGAAGAGCCTTCGTCAGCAAGCAAGCCAAAAATCAAAGGACCACTCTGACAGGCCTGCAAATTTGTGGTTGGATTTGTGATCTGGACTGTATGGTGGAGCCACCAGATGGAAGGCATTCCTAAAAGAGACACATGGCAATATGCCTTGATTCAGCAAAAACGCATAAAAATGGCAAGAGCCAGGGTAAAACATTGAGTGATTAAACAAGACACTCGAAGGGTGGTGGGAAAAATTACTGTCGAACTACAAGTACATTACTTTTAAAAGGCTACTAGTTGTTAGCTGTTTATTGATGGTCCATACTGTGAATAAGATATGTATGGACCAAGCCCAGGTTTCTGTGTGGCTCAGCCAAAGCTATGTATTATATATAATTCTGAAATTCTGTGTTTTTATTAGATGTGTTCATGAGAAGATAACAGTGTTATTCTTTACGTAACTTATAGCATTTGTAATACCATAATTTATGTTAAAGGACTACAACTATTACTACCACGTGTACAAGTGAACTCACTGATCCTCTTTATAGCTGTAATCCAGGTATAGAATTGGAACATAGCAGCTGTTATTGGACTGTTTCTGTATACAAATTTATCCGACACAATATCAAATTAATTTCAATTTCAATAGTTACATAAAAAAAGCTACATCAGTGTTTTAGTATAAAAATACACATTTCATATTTTTTAGCTCCTTTAAAAAACATTCATGATGAAACAACATGCAACAATAGTTTGTTCAATGAGGTAAAATTGTAAATATAATCTAAAAATTTAAACTAACATGCAGCTCATGTATGATTGTGGCCATGATTCTATAGTAACATCAAAACTCATCTTGAGGTCATGTGACTTGGAGAAAATCAATATCATAGCATCTTTTTGGCAAGCATTTAGTGCATTATTTGTGTGTGTGTGTGTGTGTGTGTGTGTGTGTGTGTGTGTGTCTGTCTGTACATCCATGTTGTATTTTTCATACGAAGGCCAAGCCAACAAGGGCTACTCTAGAGGATTATCCAAACCTCAGCTAGGGTGAGGGGAGGAAGAGTATGAGAAGGCAAGTGTTCTAATTACAGCACAACTGTCTCTCCTTTTTTCTGTACTCGCTTCTGACAAACACACTGAGTACCCAGATTTCTACCCAACCATTCTCATGCCCATGGGCTTTTTAGCAGGCTTCTGAAATGTTGTGGACAATAAATAAAGTAGGTGCATTTTCAATGATGCAGGAGTGAGAAACATTCTACTTCCCGAAGACAGACCTCATTTTAATGGAAAAGAATGCCTTCGTTTCAACGGTTTCTAAGAGGAGGATTAAATACCGTAAATGCACTTTTGCAAAGAATATAACTATATATAAGATATATAACAAGTATATACTGTATATAAAGATGTTTGGTGCTAGTGTTGCTCTGTCCAAAGAAGAGAAACAAAGGCTCCAACGGTTGGATTCTATACCAGGATTCATTACACTTTGGCGACGAACCAAGGTTGTGAGGGGTAATATCAACGAGACGTCCAATGCTTGCAGATCGCACTTCAGTTCAAGCGGACAGTTAATGGTATTGAAAACGTTCTCATCATGTCCAACTGCAGCTCTGTTGCTAGGCAACATCAATGAGAGCAGGACAAGCTGGTGACATCATCAATTAGAATAGTTCTTTGTAAATTCATCATATATTTGAAGAAAACTTTAATTTAATTAATTTACCTGCCTGCTAGCCTGCTAATTTGTTAGCCTTTGTGGCATGTTGCTGTTGCCTAGCTGCAGTGTTCTAAGGACTTAACAACTTGAACCCAAGCACACTGAACTCCCCACACTGTAACAACAAGCTCACAAGTTCCATATGAAGGCAGTGCTTCTAAGCTAATCACGGGATGGGATTGGAGCAGTCGTCATGTGGGTGCTGTACTGCATCGTTGTGGTGCAGAGGAAACTGAGCTGAAAGACTTCTCCCCACCATCTGTAGTTTAATTCAACCCTCACCTGAGGTCATGGGCTATCGACAGTGAGTGAAAGAACAGGATTCCAAAGAGCTGAAGAGTCCCTCATTGTGTGGTACCATACCCCTACAGTAGTACCCTCGTAGCTACTGCTCTTTCATGGTGAGTGGAGTCAGTTGAGGTGGTTAGGGCTTCTGATCAGTATGACTCCTGAACACTTTCTATGGAGGATTCTAGGCGTAGGTGTCGTGTAAATATTCACAATTCACTTTATCCAGTTCAAATTTGGACAAAATTAAATGTGAGTGCTTGAATATCCAATAATCATTAAACTGGTCAAGAAGGCCTGTTTGTCATTCATCTCCAAATATAGTTATTACACCGCCAGGCACTGCTGGAGAGGTTAAACTATATAGTGGCTCGTTTTCAGTGTTTGTAACTTTTAAATGACCCCCAGTCTTACTTTTCATTTGGAATGTAAAAAGGTTGAAGCTAATTCGTTCAAAAATGTATTTCAACATTTTTTTAGCATCATTAATCAAAAACTTAAGAAATTTCCATTTCCATATCTAACACAATCTATCATAGTTTAAGTAAACACCCGCCTTATATATTGTCATGCCTGCATTCACTGTCTCACTACCAGCCGTTTTTTGAAGTCTCCCTCGCTCTAGCACTCACAGTGAGTCTCCATTCCATCATTATCCGTCACTCTCTCTTGCTCTTTCATTGTAACTGTCATATCCCCCCACTCCCTTTCTTTTTACACCACAGTTCACTGATCACTCTTTCACGCATCAGTATTTCCGACTCTCATTTCCAATTCACTGTCCCAACCATTCCCTCCTCATTCGCCTCTAATTGTCTGCTTCTGTGCCCCCATTGGTGCCCCACGAAACCCAATGCCCTCCATCCACATCTGTCCCTCTTCCATCCGCTCTCATCAGGAGAGCAATAAGGATTTGGGATTAGTTTCCGCTCACTGGTGTTCATTGTATAGGCATCAGAGTGTCTACAACAAAAAATGTCCCTGCATGGGATTTTGTGTTTTTCTATTTTGACTTATTTGTGTATGCACTTGCGCATGAACTTTCGCGTGTTTGCTTTTTCAGATGGAGCCTTTGGCAGTCTGTTGCATCCTTCCTGTTTGAAGCCAGTGCATAAGAAGTGGGACATGTTTCCACGATTGAAGCAGTTCTGTAAATACTGGAATCTCAGTTGGGCTTCAACATCTGTACACACTGATTCCCAAGTTTATAACCCATACATAGTCCAAATTAATGTGTACAGTATGTGACTCTTTTTCAATGATCAATTTATGATTTGAGTGACCATCAGTTATTTATTTTTCACTGTCTTGATATGGTGCTTGAAGCAATTTTGCAAACCATCCTTCTCAAAAGCTTATTTAGTAGGTATTTGGTGGTGGGTTAGGGTTAGAGTTCTGGTGCTTTGAGAGATTTTGCTTTGCCTTTAAATAAGTGGACAATGTGAAAGGCCAACCTTAAATTTGTTTTTTTTACTATTCCAAGAGTCTAACTCGAATTTAATTCAATTTCACAGAACTGGTTTCACAATGGCATTCAGGGTGATTTTTCATTCAACTGCAGTTCCAACTTCTACATGTAGGAGCCTAAGCATTAACAAATGAGCCTAATTTATACAAACTATTCATGTAGGGTAGTGTTCAGCAAAACAGTGGTTCACTAGGCACGTTTAATAAAAAAGAGTCCTGACTGAAAAGGAAAAAAAAGATAAAGATACTTGGTTTCTTCAGGATGATCAGGGATCTCGCACAGACATAAACATTATAGAACATTTCCACCCTGCAAAATACCAAAACAGGAGCACCATTCCCTTGAGCCACTGCTCGAAACACACTAGCAACACGCAGGGATCTGTTCTTGTCTAAATATCCCAGCAGAGGCATCCGCACAACACTCATTCATATTTAAACAGCTCATTGACTCATGATTCTCTCCCTTTTGCAGAGGAACATCTACAGCTGAAGTCAGTATTTTTTCTTTAGGTTCAGCCGAAGCACAGAGTGAAATTGTCAGAAGAGGGAGTAGGTGCAGGGGGCGATGCGGTGATTTTCTCCAAACTCTTGCTTAAGAATTATGAAATATATCAGTGGCTGCAAAGCATCCACACATACTGGTACACCCACAAAGCATCTTCTTTGACCCCCTCTCCACAACACATCAAACAGAAACGGATTACATCTCTCTGTGCTTGTGCCCTGATACAGAAAACACAGACGCTCCATCTATATTTTAAAGCGGAGAAACTAAGCAAAACTGTGAGCTGAAATGATGCTTGTTAGGGAGGCCTCCAGTGCTGTGCAACTTTAAAATCCTTGCATAATTAGGAGCCACTCAGTGATTCACACGATGGCTCGCTTGACTACCACTAATTGCCAGCGATTCTAGGTCCTGTGCATGATGTTTGGAAAGAGGAGGGAAGAGGTGAAAGCGATGGATCAGGTGAGAAATGCAGAGAGCAGTGAAGTGAGGCTGACAGATATTACCAAAAGCACTTTGGTGTGACAGATAAGTATCTGGAGAATGGGGAAAGTAACAGGGGCTTTTACTGCAAATCACCTCTTATAAAAATCCAGTTAATATGAGCCGGGGATTATTTAACTCCTTTGCTAAATGTTTTGGTCACGCTTTACATTAGGCAGAGTTCTGAGTGATCAAGAGAGACTAAGCATCTCTGTGGAGTTAAGTGTATGATGTGCGATTACATGAAAAGTGCTGACTTGTGCCACCGGATTAGCACGAGGATGAGAGGGGGAGCAGGCTAATAGCACTTGGAAGAGGAACAATGTTAAGCTTTGGAATGTGGTCAAGTTTGAGGTTTAAAGCTGTGAATGTATTCATATCAAGTGAATACAGTGTCTTTCTTCTACCTTTACATCTTAGTAAATGAGGATCACTGTCTGGATAATGACATATCTACCAAATACATACATTAAAAATATATGGCCAAAAGTATGTTGCTGACTAACCATCACACCAACATATGGTAGATGGATGTCATTTTAAAACGTGTGGGTATTAGACTGATGCTATATCAGCCTCCACTCTTCTTGTATGGCTTTCCACCAAGATTTGGAAAGCCACTTTGTCTTCAGTGTTCGAGTGTCATCTCGCCAAACTAATGATATGGCACCATCATACCTTAAAGAGTTCATAGTACCATATCTTCCCACTAGGGCACTGGTCTCACAGAATTCGGGCGTACTCGTTGTCCCTACAGTCTCCACAATAGAGAAGAAGCCAGAGCCTTCAGTTATCAAGCTCCTTTCCTGTGGAAAGGGCAGTCACCCTCTCTAGTTGAAGAGTAGGCTTAAAACCTTCCTTTAAAAAATAACATATAGTTAGAGCTGGTTCAGGTTTTTCTTAGACCTGCTCTTAGTTATGCTGCTATAGGCCAAGTTTGTCGGGGGACACATGACACATGGAGCTTCTTATTCCTTGTCTCCCTCCTTATTACATTAATTATCTGCACTATTTTTATAGTTATACTTATGCAAAGCAGAGGTGATTCCCACCTTCATTGATTGAAACACAGCAGACTTTCTCAAGGCCCTCAGATTAAATACACAAAAAGTGTCTCTACATGCTTTTGGCTATACAGTCTACTTCACCATTATAATTAACCATTGTCATATGTACAACCTGAATTACAATCTGAATTTCAATAACAATGAGGAAATAAGATTTCTAGCCAATTCCATCAATTCATTTGTTAAAAAGGTAATTCATTACTCCAATTCTGAGTCATGCCACATCATGCACAACAATTGGAGATATTGATTGAAGCAACAGAATAATTAAGCCCTCCTCTGGTGGATTAAAAATGCTGTGCTGTAACCGACCCTTTTCTACAGATCAATTACATTGCAATCTCTTGAAATATCAAAGCCAGCGGAGCTGATGGAGCTGGCCTGAGCTTCGCTTGCTCATTCCCTTTCATCCAAACTGCTGTATGAATATGGATTGTTGGGAGAAAGGAGTAAGGCTTTACAGGAGGAGTCCCTCCGCACTGCACAGTAATGATTTTGCAGCAGTATTGATATAGGTGGACGATGGTATAGCTGAACACAGTAATGCCATTCAGTTAGTCAGAGGGAGTTCTATGAAAGATGTATGACCCCACACAGACGTCAAGAACTACAAACTAAAATACACCCCTAAGTCCACATGAATACATGTACAGAGAAAGGCATAAACAGAGGCGCCCACACACCACCACACATGTGTGCTCTCTGAAACTTTGAAAAGCCCACTGGGATATCACAATGAGTACATCTTGGCAAATTCGATTGTCTGGAACACTCAATGAAAAGACTCAGTATGTGGTGTTTTCATTTCTTCTTGTGATTCGATCACACTTAGTCACAACACAGTGTTTTTTCCCAGTAAATTAGAAAAATGAAAAAAACTATGGAGAGAGTTTTCGACCACATTTTACTGTGATTGTGTAAAACACACACACACACACACACACAGCCTGCATACGTACTGCTATGTTTTTGTGTGAATACTCACCAACTCTCAGATACGCCTGGTGTCCACTCTACTCTGGAGGTTTAGAGCCACTCAAACGGAGAAGTTTGGAAATGCTGCTGGACTCATTTTAGATTGGAACCTGGGCCCGAATTTTAGTCAAGACAAGCAGAAACTGAAATGTTTGAAAACAATGGCAGAGACACTCACAACCACTGAGTGATTGGGTCTTGTCACAACGTAGCCTTCGCTGATTCATCAGGCTTCATTCACATGAACCCATTCCAGGAGAAAAAAATCTGGCAAATCTGTGTGCCAATTCACCCTGATCAACTATTTGCTAAATCTTTGATGGCTCTAACTTTTAAAATAAGATGATTTGCTGCTTTACTCTCTTGGTTTCCTTTGGACTATTATTTCAAACATCGTCTAAGACTCTGGGAACAATGTGAAATGAGGGGACATGATTTTTGCCTTTTCATACACTAACCTTTTATTATTCAATTTATTTATGAATAGGGTATAATTCAGAATTACTAATTGCCATATCCATCATTGCAGAATGACTGAATGACTAAATTGTTTTGTGGGGACATTAATCTGTCATACAGTCACATTGTGGGGGACTAAAGTCGCATTGTGGGGACTAAAGTGAAAAAGTTAAAGATTGTGGGAACTGTACAAAATCACAGAGTTTAGGATTCAGGTTGGACCTCATGAGTGGTGTGTGGGTGTATAGACCTGATTGTTCTCTCGTTCACTCTGAAGACCTGGTCACACCAGCTATCGAAATAGCATCATTTAGGGGAGTAGTGAATTTGCTGGCAGGGCTGAAGAGCATCCTCCCAAATGCTTCACATCAACTTCTACTTTGATGAACTTTGACCTGGATATTTGCTTAACTGACCAGTAAAAAGTACAGTACTTGGAATGGAGATCCAGAGGGTCCAAAATAAGAATATATCCATAAATCAATTAAATTCAGTTTTATTTGTAAAGCAGCTAATGAAAATATAACAAGGCACTTTATACAGTAAGGTGGAGGTATTACAATACTATGAAGAAACCAAACAGTTCACACAACGAGCAAGCACTTCACGACTGTAGAGAGGAAAAAAAACTTGTCTTTAACGGAGAGAAAACTTTAGCAGGACTGGACTAAGTGTGGGCGACCATCTGCCTCGACTGGTTGCGGTAAGAGGAGAGGTAGATGGAAATGGGTGAGGTAACGGGGGGGGGATAGGATTTGGGATATTTTAAACATTAACAATGCATAAAAAGACAAAGTGAAATCCGTTTGACAGTATTGGCCTCCCTTGCAATGATGCTTTATTAAAAAGATACAGCTCATTGTTAAGCTGCACTGAACTAAATGTTTTAGTTTCGACTGGAGCAGCTCCAACGTGAAAAAAGCTCCAAAAACCTAAGTTGTAGCTGCTCTGCATCAAACAGTAGACAGACAATCATCAGTTAGCTGGTGAACATAGTGGAGAGAAGCTCGACAGACAGATTAGTCTGAGACAGAGCTACAGCAGAGTAAATATTGGACAAGAAACATGACTGCAACAAGTTTGTCCCCTGACCAAAAATAATTAGTTATTGCAGGTTGCAGGTCAGAGTACATATTTATACAGGTAATTCTATTATGACAGCTAAGAGACAAGAGTCACTCTCTTGGTTGCCCCCAAAAGACCTCCTGTCCTCCAGCTGGTCCATAGATGCTGGTTGTAGTGGGCAGCCTTTACGTGTGAATGTATGTAACTGTGTGAGTGTGAACAGGGTGTTTCTGCATTGTTTCAACATTTGACTCTCATTCAAACCTCCCTCAATACATAAAGGTTAGTAAACAGCATTTTCTCTGAGAGTCATTTGGCTGTACAGTTACATTTCTTGCACTTTTGAATAGCAGCATGATTGAAACAAAGGGGAATGTCCCACACACACATACACGTGTACACTCATCACACACTCACGCTGACTGGAGGCCTTTTTTCATTCTCACAAGAAGCATACCAGAGATGCTACAGTAATAACATGTCCCCAGACACCGATGAGACAGACAACAATTACCCAAAACCACAGAAGCTGTTGATTTGTTTCCCTCTGACTGATCTCTATTGTGGCTGCACTGATTCATCTAGACTGTTTTGAACACAACACTCGATCAAATATGTACTGCAAAGTCACATGACCCTTTACCACTCCATTAAACCGCAATTCACGTTGACAGATATTTGCTCAACATCTGAGATGTTTTTGCGGAAATTACGCACTGTTAATGGTCAGGCACTAATACTATGAGTCATTTGTTGCACTAAGCTGATTGAACTGGCTTAAATTGCACATCTTGGTGAAATTTGTTACGCTTTTGTGGACACAGTGAAGGTGTTTGCCATTACTGAGTCCAGCCACATGGAAATCTATCCCTTAATGTGATCAAAAGAGTTGGATCATATCAACACCACACACTGGGTGTTGTTTAGCCCACTAGATGAATCTAAATGTCCTGAATAAAAAGTAAACCAATAGACTCGTGCTTGTACGTCTATATGTTGAGTTTTCAGAATTGAATAAATGTATCTTCTGGTGCTCAGTTGAAAACACCTTTTCAAATTATGATTTGTGTAAATGGTCAGGTTGAGATCCACATAACAATGGGTCCTAAAGATACAAAAAATACGCTTTGGTAACTATAAAAACTATCAGCAGGATCCCGGGAGGTGCAGGGACATTTGATGACAGTCGGTGGGATTTTAGTCATTGTCATCAATTATAATGTTATTTTTCTGAACTTTGATTGTTGTACATTTTGTAATAAATGTGTCTGAATATGTAATTACATCATGCATGCAATCGTTATTTGCAACAATGAGCCACATAATGTGGAAACAAGTTTACAGGGGTCAATCGAGCTGCTTTCAGACATGAACTGAGTTTCTCCAGAGGACGTTTATGTGTGAACACAAATGTCTGAGTTAGAGCCTCTGGAGTTCCTATGGACTTTCTCTGCCTGGCCCCACAGCATAAAGTCTGCGGCTAAAGAAAGAGCAGATGTGAGCACGAGCAGGGGATCCTCTGCATAATTAATCGCAAGCAAGTGGGAGGGTCGATGGTGTTTCTAACACATGACAGACCCAAATATGAAAGAACAAATATGTCCAGATTCAAAAGAGGAGCCTCACATGTAGAAGACACCAATAAAGATGTCAAGAGAGTTTGTGATGATAAGAGCCGATACCGGTATCGATGTGCTCTAAACAAAAAAAGTGCTGTCTCCGCTGCTGAAACAATATGAAACCTCCTGCCTCTGCCTACTGCACCACCCCTCACCTGAATCCTCAGGAGTATCTGTTGCTGAATGCGTCTGAGCAGAGAGTCTCCCGCTGTGTTGTGGATGTATGAAAAGCAAACTACGGAGAAGTGTTGTCAACAAAATAAATGTAACGTAAAAAGTCACAATACTTATTAAATATCTCATGTAATAACTGCGTATTCATGTTATTTTTATTTTAACTACTACTATTTTACAATATGCACATTTTTTTTAATGAATTTCAGTCAGTAAAATTTATATTTTGGCACTTTAATATGAAGTGGAATAAAAATATTTCCATCCGACACAACATGAAGTAGAGCCACATTAAATGGAAATTCATGAGTAAAAAATGTAGAGAAATATACTCTTAATATGAATTGTATGTGTTTATTACATTACATTTTTACATTAGATTTCATTTAGCTGGCGCTTTTATCCACAGCGACTTACAATAAGTGCATTCAACCATGAGCGTACAAACCCAGAACAACAAGAATCAAGTAAGTACAAATTACATCAAGAAAGCCAAACTACAAAGCCATATAAGTGCTAGTAAAGCACTACTTTTTTTTTTTTTTTTTTGTGATGTGTTTTTAGTCTGCGGTGGAAGATGTGTAGACCTTCTGCTGTCCTGATGTCATTGGGGAGCTCATTCCACCATTTAGGAGCCAGGACAGCGAACTTGATTCTGATCTTGATTTTGATGACTGTTTAGCTCGCAGTGAGGGAGCAACGAGCCGATTGGCAGATGCAGAGCGGAGTGAACGGGCTGGGGTGTAAGGTTTGACCATGTCCTGGATGTAGACTGGACCAGATCCGTTCACAGCACGGTACGCAAGTACTAGTGTATTGAAACGGATGCGGGCAGCCACTGGTAACCAGTGAAGGGAGCGGAGGAGCTGAGTAGTGTGAGTGAACTAAGGTAGGTTAAAGACCAGTCGAGCTGCTGCATTCTGGATGAGCTGCAGAGGTCGGATGGCACTAGCAGGTAGACCTGCCAGGAGGGAGTTGCAGTAGTCTAGGCGTGAGATGACCAGAGCCTGAACCAGAACCTGGACCAGAAGCTGCACCGCCTTCTGAGTGAGAAGGGGATGTATTCTCCTGGTGTGCAGCATGAATCTACAGGAACGTGTTGTTGCAGTAATGTTGGCAGAAAGGGAGAGTTGACTGTCGAGTGTCACACCCAGGTTCCTAGCAGTCTGGGTGGGGGCTCACACAGAGTTGTCGAAGGTGTTAGCCCCCAACCAGACTGGGTGGGGGTTTATGTACCACTTCTCCTTTTTTGTGTGTATTGAGTGTGTCAGGGCACAAACCAACAGACATATTTCATAGTCTCTCTTATGCACACACTATACACAAACCTGTATAATATGTATGTACTGCTGCTCTATTTAGACTGAATAGTGTTTATGGCGTGCTTAGCTTGTAATTATGCATCTGGTAATGAATTTCGTGGTCACATTTAGCCCAGCCCACTTTGTACAACAGGTTATTTGAGGCCACATCATGTAAAGATTACTTTTAGATCATGTGACTAACATCTGGCAACGACTGGTAAGCAAGGAGAAATTAAATCTGTCCGTCTCTTAGAGAGAGGTTTTAGTGAAAATGTAACAGATCTCAACATTCTGCTTAATCTGACTCGACCGTCTGCTGTAACAGAAACCCTCAATCCTGCCCATTGAAGACTGTGTCTGAGAAAGTGTGGGTATATTTAGGAAGGTGTGTGTTTAGGCAGAGGAAAATGAGAGTGTGGTGTGGGTTACAGCAAAGCCTGATTGTCTGGTAACAGGAGCTGAGGCTTCCTCTCAGAATGACAGGTTCCCACACCCTCATATCAGTACATTGTAGTTCTCACACATTCCCAGTCTTGACTGCTGCACTCAGGTACTGCTCTGCTCACTGTTGCTAGGCCCTCTCACCCAGTTCTCCGTGTGTGTACTTTCATCTGAAAGGCCATTTCAATTAATTTAAAATGAACTGATCATATCATGCCACACACAGACACACACACACACACACACTGTCACCTTTATGCATGCTTGTTTGTGCTCCATGTGCCTCGTCCTAGTTTAACGTCACTCTTAAGTTACAGGAATGCTTTGCACTGAAGAATAGTGAGCGGACTTGATTACTAGTTGTCCTTGCAAGTGGCGCATTGGGGATACACACACACACACACACACACATGCACAGGTGTCATCGTTCCTTCATCGACCAAACACCCGGACTCAAGCAACAGTCACAGTCAGACTGGGAAAGAAATTCTCTTCTGGACGTAACTGCTGGGACCAGCTTGAGAGGATGGGGTATCGGTCGGGGTATGGAGGGAGTTGACATTTAGTGTAAAGGCACCCCAAATTAAAGGCAGAGAGAGTTTAAGAGAATGACAGGGTATCTGATGCAGCAGCCAACTAGGATTTCTCCCAGTGGCCCTGATGGTAAGTCCGACGATGCACATTGCACTCACTGATTCAGGCAGCACACGTTGAGGTGAAACGTAGACCTCTCCATCAAAGGAAATGACCCTGCAGCACTCAGTACACTGTACATTTGAGCACGAAATAAAACACAAACGCTTGTGCACAATTTTAACACAATCAGAGATCCACTCTGTTCAAGTACAGACACACTTACAGGCAGTCTGCTTTAACAGCATTACAATGCCTGACAGACATTCAGCCACAATAGAGAATTGTTCCTTTGTTATGGCCGTAGCTCGATTCATTTGTGAGAGCTGAGGCACTGAATGAAGAGAATGAGGTACAGACACAGAGAGAGTGAGTGTATAACACAAGTGCTTAAGGATGATGCCAGTGATAGAGCCCAGCTGTGCTGCGATGATTTGGTGTACAAGCTTTTGATTCTGTGAGACTGAGAGAGTGTGAAAATCTGTGCAACCTTACCGGAGTGTTTATGAGTGTCTAAAAGAGAGAGAAAAGGGAAGAATGTCTGGTGAAACGCTCAAGCACTGTGGGCAAAAACAGCCTCGTGAGACAGAGACATGGAGTAATGAAATGACAGTATGGTCTGAGTGAAATAAAGTGTTTTCATTTCTTTACTCAGGAGCTAAAGTAACGCCATGTATAAACTCCTCGCTTCACTTCCATTATGTTGACATTGAGTCAGGTCTACAGTTTGGAGGGTTGTCTCAACCATCTAGCGGCTTTACCAAGGTGATTGCACACACTTCTCCATGAGTCCCACACTCAGCTGCATGGTGCACACACTGTCCACCTCCAAAAAGAACCTGGTGGCTCCTTATGGTTGGTGGCTAATATTACCACGCCATCGGAGAACACTTGGTTATTCTTCAGTCACCTTTTCCTATTTTAGTAGAGGCTAACCAGCTTTCATAACCTCAGCCCCCCTCCAACCATCTAACATGTCCTGAACCTTTATTTTTTAAGTCCTCCAAAGCAGTCATCCCACTTTTATATAAAAATGTTATTATGAACTAAACGCTCATCTCCTGCCCCTAAAATTTGATTGTGTCCCCACTACGGTCATTGTCAGTGTCACCTGTCTGCTCATTAGCACAAATGTAGTTGAGTTGTACCACCTGGGTTTCAGATAAAAATATGTCTGCTTGTTAAATGTCTCAGCTTCTACTTCACAGAAGCCCAGATTCAGAAAATATCTACTGCTTTGTCCTAATTACTTATGCACTGTGATCTCACACTGCCACACACTTATATAATCACACGGTCTCTCTCTCTCTGTCTTGTGTGCACATAACATGCACTCATAAACACACACACACACACACACACACACACACACACACACACACACACACACCTATGCACCTGGGATTTAGCTTGCTGGTTTAAACCGAGAAAATCCGTTGATAAGGCAGCAAGATGATTTATAGCTATAATGATAGTAGGCTAATACTCTGAATCCTTAATCAAGGCCTTGGCTGGACTATTCCATCGAGACACAGCGGATTAACATGTGAAACATTTTGTCCTGCTGAGCCTGATCCCATCTCCTCTTACCTCTTTACACCACTTCACCCCTGACCACCATGATGAGCTTGTGACATGCAGACAAAAGAGACTTAGACAGTGAAATTATCATGTCAGTCAGTCAGAGGGAACAAAGCCCTTCAGTGCTGGTGGATGATGTCTGTGTTGGAGGAATTTGTCCATAACACTGACTCTTTTCCAATTTTAACGAATCTGTTATAACTACACTCACAATCACTTTATTATGAGCATCTGCTTATTCATGGCATTGACTACTCAGCCAATCGTGTGTCAGGAGTGAAATGCATAAATAACATGCAGATACAGGCCAGGGGCTTCAGTTAATGTCCTACATCATAATAAGGGGAAAAGTTATCTCAGTGACCATGGCATGATTGTCGGTGTCAGACAATATGGTATTTGTGAAGTTGCTGATCCGAATAGTGCAAATCTAGGGGGTAGTATAAATGTTAGCATGGGTGCATGATGATAAATTAATATCAAACCTACATTATTACCTTGAGAAAACCGTAAATGTTTAAAATGAGTGCAACATGTTAAGTTTGATGCTTTTGCACAACACGTTTGTGTGTTTAAATGTTATATACTTATGCACACAGACCAGAGTTAAGAACTGAATAGCAAATGAGTAACGTGCCTCATTTCCTCTTTGCTGTCATCTCCGCTCTGTCGTTGCTTTCATCTACTCTCATCTTTTTTCACTTTGCTGTGGGGGCTATTGCCCTGTCTGTACTTGTAGAGTTGGAGATGCCTAAGGACACACTCACACACACACAAACACTACCACGAACGCACACATCAAAGCAACAAGTATAGACATAGCTTGACTGAAAGTGTGTGACAGTAGTTAGAAGGTGGTGGCTGGGAGGCAGATCCGTCTCCCCCCTATTTCTATTGAAGTGATATAGGAAGGTCTGTCTTCACCTCACCTTCTGTTCTTCACTTTGTGTCCAGCAGCAAACTCGGGGTCTGAAAAAGGAAGCTGAAGACGAACTATAGCGGCTCCTTGAATGGAACCCTCATTTTAAAGTGGTCCACTTTTTGAGTAGAAATTAAAATGTTTACAGCTTGGTAAAAATTCATGTATTATACTGTATGGGTGGTGAATTGTTGTAATATAATTCACCCATAATTAAGTCTGAAAGTGTGCTTTCGTGACAGAAAGGGATGTGTGCTCACAGTTGAATTGGTTAGCCACTAGCTTAAAAACGTGATTAGGGCACAGCTTGCTCTGTCTTATCACTGCAAACGATTTTACCAATCAGTACACTTTTTGGTAAACTACTTTCAACTTTCACATTCCATTGCATTTAATGTAAAAACTATTTAACACAGAGTGAGAATAGATACAAGATAGATTGTGTCTGTGTAAATGTATTCTACAGCAGAGAACAGAGCATGAGTCTACAGTGGCAGTGAGCTTTGAGGACAGTTAAATATTTTTTAATAGCAACAATAATTTTAATATCAGTGACCGTACTGTACATCCATACTTGGAAATACACTGTTACATTTAAAACCCCAAAGTTGAATGTCTACAGAGTTCAAACACAGACACCACTTGTGAATAGCAAGTTACTTTGCAATAATGTTGTGCTTTTATGTTTCTTGTCATTTTTGTGAGGGAAGGACATTTCTGAAGGACACTGCTCTGCCCAATGCTCAGTCTCTAAGGGCAAATAATACAAATGAAGATACTGGGCACTTAGCATTGGTCATATCCATAGGTTAAATTACACATATTGTGTACTTAAGATACATTAAACAACTTATTCAATTGTAACTTTCTAAATACTGGTATTTTCATGAATGCAAGATGCGAATGTATTTTCTCGCTGTTGCTCGAGTAGTGATACTCATCATAAACATTTTTTAATTAAATGGATCTGACTTATACTGACACTCATAAAAGTCAACCTTCATCAGTTTCCCATGACAATTGTAAATATAGTGGTGATTCAAACTTTTAAAAAATTATTGGAGATAAAAAATATTAAGTTTTAAGTTAAAACATTTATTATTTATATTATAAAAACACAAAGAACAACCTGCACACTGTTTTCACCTCTGACTTCAATCAACTAAATATGTTTCTATTTACCTTTTAAACTCTGTGTCATACCCACCACACTTGTTTGTTTGGAGGAACGCACACTTTTCTGTGTTTCAATTAGTCTTTTATTAAAGCAGCAAACAAAATGCACTCTCGCAAACTTCCCCAGGCTCTGCTGCTGGCTGTAAGGCAGCACTTTATATCTTTAGGTAGAAAGAGAGAAACACTCCCACAAACAAACAAATAGACTTGTCTTGTTTGGACCTCTCTCAAGATGTTTTAAAAAAATAAGTTATTTCCCTTTCTTTATTTTATGTTTTTAATGATTTCCGAGGAAATAAAAAATATCAGGCATGTTTAGGGGACTGGTATTTATGAGTGTGCAATTTGGCGCAGATCCAAATAAAAAATCCAGATCAAGTGAATTTAAATGTGATTTTATAAGAGAACTGTCGGGATCAGTGTCTTATCTGCATTGAATGATTTATTTGTTTTGAATGTGAAACATGCTGAACGATGATAACATTATAAAACGCACATGACTCACCATATTTTGTCAAATAAAATCAACAGACTGGGCCTGTGTAGGGTCACGGTCAAGTGATGTCCAGCTCTCTAAGCCCTGCACAAGAAATAATATCAACAACGGCCCACACTGGAACTATTGTAGGAAAATAAACGAGGGTAATAATGCATCACGTAATAAAAATTATGAAGCTCTCTATAAAAGGTTGTTAATTTTGACAATTCAATTATGTCACATTTTTTACGATAACACAGGACAAGGGATTACCAGCTCAGAATATGGAGGACAGTCTAATACTATTGAATGTAATCTCAGCAGTGCAAAATCAAGAAGCTAAGAGAGGTATTTACAGTTTATTCAGTGTGTGGCATTAGGAAGCAGCATGTTAATGCAGTAAACATAAGGTCCAGTCCCCAGTGGATCTGTTTCAAAACCATACATATACTGTCTCCTGTTATACAAATATACAAGGGCAATATAACAATTTTTTTTTATTCTATTAAAGTTACTTGTATTGCTTTATTCAGTGTCCAGTCCGTTTAATCCAAAGATCGTAATAACGCTGATAAGTTGTCAGTGTCTGTCTTTGATTCAGGACTGAGGCTACAAATGTCAGTGGACTCAGTAGAACAAAGAATCCCAGGGTTAAAGATGTCATACACAAATAGCACAACAACTTGTATTATCAACAACCCAAACTAATCTGCTGCTAGCTTCATTGACATGACAGTCGATCTTATCGCCTTCACTTGGCAGGAAAGTTAATGTATTTCCCCCAATTCTCGCTCTTTCTTTCACATCATTTCCAGGCAATAACCAAAAGAAACTGTACAGTGCAGATTAATTATGGACAGTCACAATATTTATCTCATGGAATGTACTATGAATTTCACAGCGTGGATGTATGCCTTCCATGGTTTGTTTTAACAAAGGGTAAACACGCAAAGAAAATCAAACTAATGTTGCGTTGCTCCTGGTTTTGCAAATGTATCTGTCTGGACTGTACAGGAATGAGTCAAATACTGTCCCGTCTGAGGAACTAGCAGCCGTACTCTGATTTCTGAATTGTACTGTTTTCACTTTGAAACCCTGAGTGGGTTTTTTTTTTGTTATTTATATAATTTGTCCACTCTATTTTTTATCATTTCATTTAATTGTATTTATATATTGACAAATCACAACATGCATAATCTCACGGCACATTGTAAAGTCGAGACCTTACAATACTATGAAGAGAAACCCAGCAGTTGAGGAATGAGGAAACACTTGGCGACAGTCGAGGGGAAACAGGAACCAGTTGGGTCAGGTGGGGAGTGAGAGAGAGAAAAGAGACAGACCAGGAAACTCTTTACATACTATTGTACTCAAGCACAATACAGTAAGCCTGGCTGTTGTAACAATAATGGGGAATTCAGAGCTAGAGATACCTGCAAAATGAGGACAGAGGGAGAGGACAGAGATGAATGGTGCAACTACAGGAGAGAGAAAACACAAAGTTAATGCCACGAAGTACGACTGTGATATGCATGCATGGGATATGGGAGGTGGGGTCTGGTGTTATTGTTGGATTTCTTTATCGATGGTACCAACCTTGTTTGTATTCTTGCATTCTTTGGAAACTCTGCAGAAATCAGACTAAAGGTTAGTCAATGAAAGTCAATGCGTTCCTTTTCTTCTAAACATTCTAACATGCTGGTGTCTTTGCTTGTTCTGATTCTATGTGCCATTAGTATCCCAAATCATGATTAGAAATTAGTATAAACAACAACTCTGCAGAAACGTTGTTATGGATTACAGTTAAACCTTGATCCATTTGACCCTGGAGTTCAGGAACAATAGAGGCTCATTCCTGCTCAGACGGTTCCTGAGCGTCCTCAGTAATTGGACAAATGATTGTAGGATAGTTAGTTAGCTGAAGTATTCAGTCAGGGAAAGTCCCACAGACTGAGTGAACTGAGTGAACATTTGGAACCTTTATAATTGATGTCATGTCCACCTCAGCTTCTTACATCAAACTAATAAATCACCCTCAGGAGAAGATTGTTAATGAAAGTTCTATGTACAGATTGTAGCCACTGATTGTAAAGCATGCATGAAGTAACTGATGCCAATCATTTCACAAAAGCATAACTTTAGAGCTGTGCCTGAAATAACATTATGCTCCATCTAGATGTAATAGGCATAAACAGTAACAGTTGTTTCACACTGTAATTTGCGAGCTGAAACAGAGACAACAGCCACCATACACAAACCTGAAGAGAATCCATTGAGCTGCTGGCCCTCATTTTTCTGCTTGTCCACATAACCCTATGAAACTTAAGCTTCTTTCAGACTGGACTCCACAGATACTTAATGGTCTGTATATATATACTGTAGCGCTTTTCTAGTCTTGATATCCCCTCAAAGCGCTTCACATTACAGTTTGTTGCCATTCACCCATTCACACACCCATTCATACAGTGCATCTATGGGCAGCACTTTTTTTATGAGGGGCTATTCAGGGTTCAGTATCTTGCCCAAGGTAACTGCAGCATGCAGATGACGCTTCTAACTTGCGACAGGTGCAAAAATGAAAAAAGAAAACAAATATCTTCCGGTGAAAAAGCAGTGTCGTCCACGTAGAAGACACAGACGAAGATGTCAAGAGAGTTTGTGGTGATAAGAGCTGACGGCGGAGTCTGTGTGTTCTACAAATCATGTGATCTGCACAGCAGAGTTAAACTTCACTTCCTGTTTCTGTCTGCTGCACCCAGGGGCTTCCCCTCTCGCATTACATTACATTACATTTAGCTGACGCTTTTATCCAAAGCCACTTACAATAAAGCAAGAATCAAAAAAGTTAAATTTGCTTCAAAAAAGCCCTATAACTGCAACTAAACTTACTTTTTATTAATTCTTTTCTATTTTATATACAAAAAATATCTCGCCTGAATAATGAGCAGGAGTTGTTGCTGATGTGAATGCATCTGTGCAGAAAACCTCCTGCTGTGTTGTGCATGTGTGAAAGGCAAACTCTGGGTAAAATCTGTAACCAATTCATTAAATAAGGATTTAATCTTAAATGAAGGACAACATTCTATCATTTGGTTGAGGTAATTTCCCTTTTTTTTTACTTACTGAGTTATTTTAATATTTCTATACATCAGAGCAACCAACAAGTTTTAGAAATTGATGCAGGACAAAGAAAAACAGTGACAATAGATGGGTTTGGAAAAAAGAATAGCAGAAATAACAGCAAATAGCAAAGAGAGAAGGGAGGGAGATGCATGGAGGTAGAGCCAAAACGACAGGAAATATGAACAATTGGCAGCTACTGCTGAGATAAGAAAGCGGAGTGGAGGAATACGAAAGGAAAAAGGTTGTGGTTGGATATGGAGTGGTTTCCATGGTGACTGAGTTGCCTTCATGTTTTTTTTTGCTATATTTTGTATGTGCCCATGTGTGAACAATGTGCATTTACACATTTCTAAGCGCTCTCTAACATACCAACATTTTTTTTTCTTTCAGGGGAAAAATGTATGTTTCTGCATTTCGAATGCACATACATTTCTGTGCGTCTACCTTTGTGTGTGTCTGTGTAACCACATGCACACTGTGGACGTATACAATATGTTTGCAGTCATCTTTCATCCCTAACTACCCTCATACCCCCCACCTGTGTGAAGCTTTTCTGTCTCTTTCTCTCCCTCTCTCTCTCTCTTGCTCTCTTTCTCTCTCTCTTTGTGTGTGTGTGTTTGTGTGTGTGTGTCTGTGTGTGTGGGCGCAGTGCCAATCAAACACTGGCGCCTTTCACGCTGGCAGGCTTGCCCAGGTCAGGCGTATCCCAAAGACCCCATACATGCTATTACCATCTCCAAACACCAGCCGCAGGCAAACAGCACCCGACACGCACACACGCACACACACACACATACAGAGCCATGGACTCACATACACACAAACATTGTGCATAATTACCTCTAAATCTCAGCACAGGGTCAAAACGTGCAAAAAACTAAAAAAAAAGAATGAATTCATCCCCCTCTCCCTCAGGTGATTTTTGTGAATAGAGTATAGACAGTGCAGAGAACCCACCCTTAAACAATAGTGGGGTCAGACTGAGCGGTGCTTGGCTCTGGATGCAATTCAAAATGGACAGAGTCTAATGCACTTGTTTCGTTTCAAATGATAACAAGCAAAATGTAAAACTATTAGAAACCAAAGAAGGCAGGGTAAGAGTAGACTTTCAATGGTAATTGGCATCCCTCTCTGCGATTCATTAACACTTGTCTATGAATATATTTATCATCACTAGAGATAATGGTGTTTGTCTGCCAATGAACATCTCTGCTTTCTGATCTCCAATGTTTTTTTCCAATCTATCATCATTTCTGAAACTGTCAGACTGGGTCATCTTTTAATCTGCCACTTTACCTTTAAAACCAGGTTTCAGAGGTAAAAGTAGGAGACAAAAGGATAAGACGTGCCAATGTCAGGGTTCGAGCAGAGTTGGCTTGGTCATGAGAAGGGAATTTCCATTGACAGTGCCTGCGGCAAGAATAGTGTTTGGAGTTGCTCTTGTGTCACAGTTGTGGTAATAACTCTCCTGCACACCCTCATATTATCAGCCCCTGTATGACTACTGCTACAAAGACAGAGTAAAAGAGTTCTTTGATACACAATGAGTGAAGGTTGGGTTATTGTCACCTGAGGCATTATTTATCTTTAACCCCTTCTAATCTCTTAATTCAATGATATACAGTATGTACACTAGGTTGTGTCAGTACACAGTGACATCACTGTTTTATTGGACTTCAGATAAGCACACTCAACTCAATGATGTTGGGTGTGGTCACAGCTACAAACCACTGATTAGGGTAATGAGGGAAACGTTTTCCACTGCAGTCCAAACTCAGCAAACACCGGTCTCAAGAGAAGTCTTGTGAGGTCATTACGTTGCAGTGCCCCTCCTGCTTACTTAGATTATTATACAATTATGCAAGGAGAATACAAGTATATTTGAGCAGTGGGTAAACAGGTGCTGAGCGTCTGCTCGCAGTGATTCAGCTGCACTGTAGGCTGAGAATTCACAGAGTCGTGTTTACGCTAATTTGGGGGTAAACACATTGCAGCAGGAGTATTCGTCTGGAGCTTTCTGTTATGCCTGGAAGGGGGTTCTGCACACACAGTAGCCGCAGTTTACCACAGCAGGCAGCTGCTGAAAATGCCGATGGGTCAGGAGCTCAGTAACACACTGTTTGATGAGCTCAAAGAAGAACAAAAAACACACACAAGAGTAGAAAGCTATGGGTTTCCACTCTTGTTGTCGCGATGGATTGAATTACCCATCAGTGAGCAACCCGTCGACTGAGTGAGTATGGTGCTGAGGCAACCATGCTGGCCCCCATTAATATCAGTCATCCACACAGCATTGCTGTAATCTCACTGTTTGCCTGACAATATAAATCCTGCTGATGAACTACGCTGTAGTCCAGCCTCTTTCTTGTCCATGTGTGTGATTGTGGGAAGGAGAGATGGAAAACGTGAGTGATGGGAAAACACACCAAAAAGGAGGGGTGTGTGGTGAAAGAGTAGAGGGAAGGCAAATGACAGCATGATAGAGAGAGAAACAGAGAAGTGGAATGAGGCAGGCTGAGTGTGGAGAGATAATGTGGAGTGATGTGGCTGACATGGAAATTTCAGAGATACAAGGAGGGATAAGTAATTATGGAGTAATTAATGCTAAGAGAATATGCATATCTACATCCATACACAAGTTTACACACAGAGAAGACTGGGGGATTGTTAGTCAAGTGGGGGAAGCCTGTTGGAGAATATTTTTATCTTTTATTTGATTACAGGAAAAGACGATAGAAAAGACGATAGACTGTGTGACTTGCAGGAGAGAAAAGTGTGACAGGATCTGATCTTGGACCAGTCGAGGCACAAATTTGCAAAGTTTTCAATTGATTTATATGTGCGGATAGTGACAATAACTCTCGTCATAGCATTGATAATTGGCCAAAATGTTTAATCTCCCGTGAGTTGGACCTTGATATTGTCACTGCTAAAATGCACACATTTCACTCTTGTCAATGACAACATTGGCTCTTTGTGATGGTAAAATAAGTCAACTTGTGGAGGGTTAAACAGGGTTCGAGGGGGCTCTGGGTCATAAGGAGCTTCTTAGACGCTGGTTTACATTGCACATCACCGGGGGATTAGTGGCTCCACATGAATTGGTAATGCAGTCAGGGCCCTAATTATTCAACATCACAGAGAACTTACAACATGCCAAGATCACACACATCACCAGCACCATCGCCTCTGGAGAGGAAACAGAGGAGTAACGCCCAAAGAGGTAACTGGGAGGTTGAGATGTAAGAGTAAAAGTGGATTTAAAACATCGAACACGAGGTTTAGGATCAAAATAAGAGTTACTCAAGGAGAAAGGGCCCTGCAGCGGTGGAGAGGGAGAATATAAGGAAGTGTACATGTTGGCTTTTGCCTATGTAAGTAACTACCCTATGAGTCTATGGAACTTCGGTAAAAAAGATTCTTTAGCATGCCAGAAAATCCATCCATCCATTTGCTGCTGCTTATCCAGGCAGGTCACGGTGGCAACAGGTCAATCGAGGTAGTCCAGACATTTTCCAGCTCCTCTTGGGCCATTCATGAAGCATTCCTACATCAGTGGATGTAATGTTTTGGCCCTCTTGGGAAAACTCCATATTTTCTGACTGAAGTGAAAATATATAAATAATACCTCTTCCTCAAACAGACATTAAAATGTTCTAGAGATTTTTTATCCCATTAACTTAAAAAGTATAATAAAGAGGACTGAGATTGTCATTAGAATTTGTCATCTAGTGACAATCCCAGAGCTTGATCAGATATCTGACATACAGTATCAAACCTTGTGGTAAGATTTAAAAACCATGGCCTTCTCTCAACCACTGACTGAGGATCTGAAAATGAAGCTAATTGATGCCTATATGTGACAGGGAAGAATGTAGAGATCGTTCAAAGCACTCAAAGTGTGACACTTCCACTGTTCACTGTTGTTAGAAATGACAGGAACTTAAGGGCAACTGTGGAGGTCAAAACAGGATGAACAAGAACTCTTCCTGCTGGATGGAAAGGCAAAACTAAACCTGCTAATGACTGCAGAGGATCTGAAGGAATGTTTCACTGACACCTTTCTACTGTGCGGCGTTGATATAACAACAGGGTCTGTATGGAAGAGTCATTAGAAGGAAACCTGACCTGCAACCTCATCACAAAAGTCAACATCTGAGGTATGCAAAGCAACATCTGGATAAACCACAGTCTTTTAGGAGCAAACGCTGGACAGATTAAGTTAAAAGTGAGTTATTTGGCGTCAATCGCCAAATATGTGTTTGGAGATGGAGACGGAATATAATGCCTTAAGGTTGCCAGTGCTACAGGAAACATTGAATAGAGGGAACAATGAATTCCACTAAATATCAGCATATTCTGGATGCAAACACCCTGCAGTAAGTTAAGAAAGTGAACCTGAAAAGAGGCTTGCTTCCACAACTGACAATTATCCAAAGCAGATAGGTTCATGAAATTAAAATCATTAACATTTCAAGACTCATATTTAATAGCTCTCTACTGTCAAAAAAATTAAATTGCTCAAGGGTGGACAAACTTGAGAATGTTAAAAACATTTTTTAGAAAGGATTATATGCTGAGCTTTATTCACTTTCATCTACTACCTGCAAGATGACATGAGTGCACCTCCTCTGAGGGCTGCACATCATGGACCCCTGCAGGAGGCCTGCAAAACATTTTGTCCAAGTCTCATTCGAAGTGGCCACCATGTTGGAACATGGTATCTGGTTCTCTAAATTATTCAAATTCTAAACACAACCATTCCTTCTTCTACGATGACACTCTCCATATGGAAAGTGATAATATATATTGCTATATTAAAAAATTGGCTGCAATAGAATCTAGGAATGTCTCTTTTCATATCTTGCGACTACAAATGTGGTACTGCAATATATACTTTAGTACTTTAATATATATACCATCAAACAAGATGATTTAAGAGGGAAGGGGGTTCAACTCAGTGTTTTGTAATTTTTATTTCTTGTAGTGATAATGATTTATTTATATATATATATATATATATATTGATGGCTCGCAAGTACAAAATATTAGTCCACTTATTGAATCACTTTTAAATTCACTAGATCCAGATTATTTAGTCACACCAAATTGCACACACTCATAAATATTAGTTCCCTAAACGTGCCATATTTTTTTAGCAAGATCCATAAATTACTCTTATCAAGAAAAATGTTGAAAAAAATCTCCCAATTTTAAAGTAAGTGAAAAATTCCTGGATCCGCCCCCTGATCTGGATCAACTCTAAAATTGAACCGGTTCTTTTCTAAGCCATACTGCATATTAAAAGTCATCTTTTAAGTTTCATTCTTACTTACAAACAAACAAACCAACCAACAAGCTCAAAGAGAGGGGTGAAAACATAACTCAGGTTAAACAAGGGTGATAATAGGCCCACAGTGAATTGTGATGGGTATGTACAGCAGACCACTTTAGCCCTATAAGTTTGGTTAGCCTGTCTGATCATCTGTACACTTGTATTTCTCTGCTCATCTGATATCGTTTCAGCAATGTCACCGTATTCATCTCAGCAATTTACAATAGGCCTCCTGTTACCCAATTAAAGGTTGGTCAGAACTACAAAAACAAGACCAAAGAAGCAGAAAATTTAAATGATTACTCCTAAATATTATCATTTTTAAGCTTTTTCAACTCTACAAATCTCTTGTTTGGAACACCTTCTTTCACATGTTTACTTTCACACAGTGAACAGATGACCCACTGTGGTGCTGTGAACGCCTTACCACAGAGAAATGTGACTCCTGCCTTTGTTTTGTATCCCTCTTGACAAAGAGTGCAGCAAGCAATTCAAAACAGAGGGACACAAGTGTATTTGTGCAAACCTACACCACACACAGACTGGGTGGAGATGATTGTGTGTTCATACTGATGCATCACACACGCACACCCACACAGACTGGGTGTGTGGGAGACATGTCCTGTGCCGTGCTACCGATCATTTTCCAGCCCTCAGGAGTCTGAGACTAGCAGCAGATAGTGTTTTGGGAAAGCACCCACTGGGAAAGAATAACAGGGAGGTCTGGAAGTGTGCTAATGTTATGGGTATTTATTGTGAGACTAAAGTCAATTGTTCTGTAGTCAATTAATATCATCTGAGCTGAGGGAGACGTGTTGAGAGTAATGACCACAACTCCCTAATTGACATGTGTATCTGTGTCTCAGCACACACGCGGAGAATTCATATTCATAAATGCTGAAGTTTAAACATATAGGGCCACAGGGGAGTTTGCAGCACACACACACTCAAGTGCACACACAGCTGATCAGAAACCGTTTTTGTGCATGACAGAGACACACACACACACGCTCACGGAATAAAATAAAATAAAAATCTCATTATGCTCATGAACCTGAAGGTATGAGAGCAGTCTCTCATCTCAACCCATGGCCTGGAATATTAAAAGGCTTTCTGCGCCTCTCCAACTCCCCGGCTCCCCTCTCCCTCTCTCTGCCTCTGCATACATATGACTGCATCTCTCCATTTCCACACTCACTCGCCTTTGGGATCAAACGCACTCATGGTACCCCAGGGGCCCGGGCTTGAAATGAATTGCAATTACAGCCCCCTTTTTCTCACTGCTTTTTCTTATTATTTCATTGGTGTCTTCCTTTTTGCTTTTTTGCTTTTTATTCTCTTCTAGACCCTTGTTGGATTTGTGTACTGGGATACAGAGAGTATGTGTGTGTGTGTGTGTGTGTGTGTGTGTGTGTGTGTGTGTGTGTGTGTGTGTGTGTGTGTGTACGTGCCTGACTGCCTGTCTATCTATCTGTGAATAACAAGGCAAACACCGGTACAAACATAAATCTGAGAACCAATACTTTGATGCTACCATGATTTCAGCCAAACGGCTGCTGTATGTCAGCCTTCAATGGTTTAACACTCTGTGTTGCTGCAGATTAAAAAGTTAAGTGGACCAACGTCTACCCATCTCCTGAGTTACTCTTAGTTTGTTTTTGATTACATGTTTGAGCATGTCTGTTTTTAATTTTGACCTTCAAGCCTCTCTGTGAGCATACATGCAATATAACTTACAGCTGCCTTTGGATAGTGCTGAATGAATGAATAATATGGTATGATATCAATGCTGAGACAGCAGGGAGGGGTTGGAAGAAACTGCATATGTATGTGAGAAGAGGGTGTTGGGAGGGGGCCTATTGATCCTAAAAGACGACAGTCGGGTTCTCTGATCTCAGCCGGACCCCTGGTCTCCCCATGGAGCAATCTGCAGTCATGGTCAGTCCTCATGGCAACCAGAGTGTGTGTATGTGCAACTGTGTGGCACTTCTGTCCACTCTCTACATTTCTGTCCTTGAAAGACCGGGCTACTCTGTGGGTCTCTGTGAGGAATTTAAATTAGAATATAAATTACAATGTTTAGGACTGACAACAGTCGTGGAAAGTGACAAGTCCTAGAAAATGCACCACAAAATGTAATTTCAATATTTGAATTTGAGTTTTTTTGAGTCATACAGACTAATGCAGTAATTATTTTCTGCGGCCACCAACAAAATTGAATTAATCACAGTCACAGTAATAACAATATTAACAAAACAGCCTTCTAATAAGAATAATATATATACTCAATCCACATGATGGAATGAAAAGCATTGGCAGGGCCATGCATATATGTCCTGCATGTGTGTTGTACACACGTTACATAATAGGCCACTACAGTTCCATAACATTACTAACATATAGGATCTCAAACTTGGTGTTTTGAGACGTTGCTTCATTGTGAAGCTATGTTCACACACTGTCACACAAACACAAAGACCATTGGTGGTCACACACACACACACACACACACACACACTTATATATATGAGAATATTTAGGATATATATATATCCTAAATATTCTCTGTGATGCTTGTAACCTGTCCATGGCTTTAATTCCAACTAAAGATGTAAATCTTTAACAAAAAAAACATCAAAGTCATGAATATTTATAGTTTTCTTTAAAAATCAATAACTTCCTAAAACAGTTGATCCTGTAGTTTTCAGAAAACTTTTCTCAAACCAAGGAAATAGTGGTTTCATCTGGGGCTATATTAAGCTGCACATGAACACATTTGCCCTAGTAGGCAAAATAAATTACAGAGTGTGTTAAAGAAGCAACATGTCACCCAGTGCAACAGTGTGGCTCAACAATGGAGCTCAATGCTTAGGGTATATTCATGCTTGATTAGAGTTTTTTAATGGGTTGTATAGAATGAAGAAGAGAGGATAGATGAGGAGATATTGGATACATTGGACAAGAATCCTGAAAGGATTACAGGATTCTCAACTAAGTCAAAGATAAAAGTCAGCGCAGATCCTCAGAAGTTTAGTAACACAAATGTCTGCATGCTTGCGTGTGCATTCTGGTATGAAAAATGAAAAAATTGCCTTTCTGCAGTCAAGCACTTTATGGTCCCACAAGGAGCCTTATATGGATCCATGGAACAATTCAAGAAGCATTAAAAGAGTTCTCTGATCTACACCACTAATTACATGTGATTTGTTTTTATCATCTAACTATAGACGGAGGAATCTGCCTGCCTGTCTGTCTGCCTGTCTGTCTGCCTGTCTGTCTGCCTGTCTGTCTGCCTCTCTGTCTGTCTGCCTCTCTGTCTGTCTGCCTGTCTGTCTGTCTGCCTCTCTGTCTGTCTGCCTGTCTGTCTGTCTGTCTGTCTGCCTCTCTGTCTGTCTGCCTCTCTGTCTGTCTGCCTCTCTGTCTGTCTGCCTGTCTGTCTGTCTGCCCTCTCTGTCTGTTGCCTGTCTGTCTGTCTGCCTCTCTGTCTGTCTGCCTGTCTGTCTGTCTGCCTCTCTGTCTGTCTGCCTGTCTGTCTGCCTCTCTGTCTGTCTGCCTCTCTGTCTGTCTGCCTGTCTGTCTGCCTGTCTGTCTGCCTGTCTGTCTGTCTGCCTCTCTGTCTGTCTGCCTCTCTGTCTGTCTGCCTCTCTGTCTGTCTGCCTGTCTGTCTGTGTTAAGTATACATTGTGTTTATTATTTCCTACACATGTTCATTTTGCTAAATGTTCCATTGCTTTTGTAACATTGCACCATTAACTTCCCCAGGTTTGTTTTATGTTGACAATATGTTACAGTTCACATCCAGGGACATGAGTGAATGAGTGTGATGCAAACACACAACAATAAGGTTGTTTTAATTACATTTAATTCTGTTGCAGGTTTAAATAATGTTTACGTGTTTGTTCCTTTGTTCAGACCCACCACCCAGGACTATTGTTTGGGAGGGGGCCACACAACATGACATCCCTGAATCTTGTTTGGAGAAGATAATGTTGTTTCTATGGGAAAAGTTTGCTATTGTAAATTGTAATGTGTTAGTTTATTTACTTTTGCAGAGGCATTTAGAACTGTAAATTCCCAGAGAGTTGAAGCTGTGCTGCCACCGTCACAGGCCTTTTTTTTTTGTATTTTTCCATTATGTCTAAGTTAAATGTGGAATGGTGAGCACTGCAAATAACATATCAAATCCAGACTAACAACAGTCTGTTGAATATGGCAGCTTACCATTTCCCTTGACCATCTGGTTGGACTATCTTACAGTGTTTGCCGGCCAGCCGTCTGTCTGCAGGTTTACACAACAAACGCTCATTCCATGGATTTCAAACTTGTATTGCTGAGGACCAAAATGTGCAACGGGTAAATGATCTGTATTTATAAAGCGCTTTTCTATTCTGATGACCACTGAAAGCGTTTTACACAGTTTTACATTCACCCATTCACCCCCACACATGCATGCAGTAGCAGCACTTGGAGAAGGGGCGATTGGGTGTTCGGCATCTTGCCCAAGGACACTTCGGAATGCGGTGTAGGGAAGACTGGGATCGTGGACCGCTCTATCCCCTGAGCCACAGCCGCCCCGCAATGTGAACTGTACTTTTTTGGATGGGCAGTCCTTGACAACATCAACAAAGATTCTTCAATAAACTCCCCGTGATGTTGCGAGCATTTTCTTTTGGAGTGAAACACAGGCGTTTGGTGATGTCACTGATCACACCATCAAAGGTCATGCTCCAGCTTGACGGGCACTGCACAGATGTAAATGTAGGGATGTCTGTCTGTCTTTCTTCTTTTTGGATGAGTGGTTGTCGAGAAACCATATGCAACCAACAGAAATTTCTATGACATCACAACTGTTTCATGGATTGTGTCACTGGGATTTGGCTCTGACTGGTACTTTCAAGAAAGCTGGAAAATGGATCAAGCAATCAGCCCCTACCGACAGACACTGCAAGTCCAGTAGTAGTTTGAAACACTCGTTAGATTCAGAATCAGTGTAATGACCAGTGAACATGTGAAGATTCATATAACTTGAGGAAGAGACAAACTTCAATAGAACATAACAGAAAGTAAATGATGGCAGCAGAGAGAGAGTTCAGGAAGCGAATGACCTTTTCTGATGCACACTGAGGGACAGACACAGGGCACACAGATAGTGGTCATGTAAATTAGGTCAGATTAGATTAAATAGATTAAATTCAATTGATCTGGAAGTTAAAACAGTGAGTAGGAGGTGCACAGGTTGAAGCCCCTGATATGCAAACTCAAGGACAAAAAAACACATGATCCAGAAACGCATTTTCTTCTCTAAAGAGGAGAACACTGTGCATCACCAGGATGACAGGAAGGCGATGTATCTGTTATGACATGTGACTCCGGGGGTAGAGCAGGTTGTCCTCTAACCAGAAGGTTGGTAGTTCGATCCCAGTCTTTCTCATTCGGCATGCCGAAATGTCATTGGTCAAACCATATTGTGACCCCCAAATTGTTACCCATAGATGCACTGTATGAATGTGTGTGTAAATTGGTGGATGGCAAAAACATGTATTGTTAAGCGCTTCGCGTGCCTGTGTAAAAACAGACCATTTACCATTTACAACCACGCACATAAAGACAAGATACAATCCCCAAATCAATTTATATTCACGTATTTTCTCTCACTTTCAAAGTGCTGACAACACAGATGACTCTCTGCCGATGTGGCTGTCTTGCGAGCCCATACCTTCCACTCTTAAACACAAACTAAAACACACATTTCTACACATTTCTAACAACAAACACCCATTGGCTCTCAGTCCCACAGGCAGTTAAAGTTTGTGTTAATCTCATAAATCAGTCTGTGGAAACACAGGGAAACATCTGATCCCACCATCCTAAAAGTGGACTGATTTACATTATGTACAGTTTGTTGACTATTTTGCAACTTGTGCTGGACCAACAACAGCCTGACGTAGAGACAATGAGCAAAATCGGAGGACTTGTTGTCCTTGGGAGGGTTAGTATCACTGTGCCTGAACAGAAAGCTGTACGCTCTGGTGCTATCAGCCCCTCTGGCAATCTGCCCTACGGCTGTGGAGAACTACACACTGTGTGGATGGATAAACTTGTGTTTGTCAAGAAATAGTCCCAAGTATTTTGTCATGGCCCTGGAAAAGCAATGCCAGTTTGTCTGTTAGTCACTCTTTGGTGCAGACTATGTATAGTAACTTTGCAGCTTTTGGATGGATTGTAAAAAAATGTAGAGAAATTCATGGTCGCCAGAGGATGAATCTTACTGAGCCTCTGATTTGTCCTCTATCTCCACCACAAGAATCACAATTGTGGTCCAGACTCAAGGATATGAGACTGATGTCAATCTTCTCGCTTCACTCAAAATATGTTAAACTGCTCTTTTAACCTGCATAAATATTATACCCTCTGAATGAGCTCCCCTTTCCTGCCAGATGTTGTTGTCTCTGTTTAATAATCTTGAATCTCCTTTATGTTTCTATACAAAAACCAGGAAGTGCCTTTCAGAGGGGAGGTTGAAACATGTGGGGGAGCTGCGTCTCAATGATATCCCACGCTGGTTCCAATCCAGCGCTCTGGCCTTTTTAAAGTTGTCTTTCATCACAAGAGTCTGTCTTTTAGCTCACCATCAGCCCTCTCGTCCTCCTTTCTTCTTTTCCTCTCCCACTGTTCTCTTCTTTTTGAGCAACACCCAGATAGAGGCACACCACCCACCTGCCCCTCTCCCTATACTTCTTCAGTACTAGTGACAGTTTGCCAAAGTTTAGTTTCGAGGGTCTCTATATGTAGCTAACCGGAGAAAAACTGGCTTTAGAAAATCTGACAACTGACAACAAACACAAGAGAAAGATATAAGACGACATACTCACTCGGCTCCAACTTAACCACTCCCCCATATGAATACACAGGAATGATGGGAGTGATGAGCAAATACTTGTATTAAACGTGGAGGAGGACCGACATTGTGTGTTCTCTTCTGCAGCGAAAACAAAGAAAAAAAATGATGGATGTAGTCATGGCTGAGAAGGCCAATACATTTTGCAGTGCGGGCTGGAGGTGACTTGGGAAGTTATTGTTGTTTTTAGTCGAAGCTTTACAAGTACGTAACATCCAGTTGGTGACGCTGGTCTGCTGGCTCTCTTGCTCTCTCTCTCGCTATTCTGTCAGAGAATTTATTCGAGATCGGGGAGGCTCTAACTCAATCTGTAGCATGAAGATTACTTTGTAATACCCTTCCCACTTCAGGATTATTTGGGTAGATAAACGGCACAGAGTGGCCCTAAAGTCGGGAACGCCACGATTGTTAGAATGGGAAAATCGGGTCTAAATCGATTATCCAATCTAGTGTGCAGCAGCCTCTAGTTAGCAATTTGCTCTTAGTGTTTAGCATTCTAGCAGCAGATGTTCTTCATAATGTGGAAGTCTGAAATCAACACTTTGTTTTGGGAATGGAAATGGACAGAAAATACCCTCACAGCAGATCTCTGTTGAATCTAGCCAGAAGTGTTATATTTCAGGCTTTTATTTAATTTGTCACTTTTCATCTGGTGACCTTCCTTCATCTGAAATTACTTTGGAAAAAATCTGCACTCATTTTACTGCAGCCTAACTTTGTGATTTAGACGGGGAAAATATGTCTGAAATAAATGGAAGTAATCAAATCCAAGAGTCCAAAGATAATCAAAGGCATTTGTTTTGCATTGCAGTTAATTAAAAAGAAAAAGCTCAGGACAGGAAGTTTGTACATTTTTTGTGAATTTGTCTTTTCGCAGCAAAGTTCTCCAGTATGTTTGTACTTAAACCAAATTCAGTTCAGATCTTTTCAACTGTATAGGAAAGTTAACAAAAGAAAAATGCATAATGTTTTTACAGCTAGGTCCCTTCTTCACAACAACTCAGTCTTTATAATACAGTTACAGTCAAGGAGGACAGTGAAAAGCAATGCAAACAAATAATACTAATAAATAATACAAATAATGACAACTCACTATGAGAAACATGACAAGAAGATATAATGATGAAACAAACACAGCTGACTGCTGCCTGTGGCTGTGCACTGTCACCCTGACACACACACACACACACACACACACACACACACACACACACACACGCACTGCGAAAAACACTGTTTTTGAATTTGTAAATATGCAAATATTGATAATTTCAAAAGTTTTATTTATACACATAATAACATTATTTAACTGAAAGATTCTCTATGTTTGCATGTGTCCACATCATCAAGTATTGTGTAGCACCACGATTGCTTTACATACTGATTGTGATGTCACAGAACTGTACACCCACATGGACACTCTAATAAAGTTGAGCACAGAAGAAATGGTCCCCTTGAGCAGATGCATGTAAAAACAAACACACATCAGTTTGCACAGTGAAGGTCAGATATCCAATTGAAGCAGCAGGATGTGAGGTTGACAAAACACAGGACTTTTACACAGGAGGTCTGTGCTTGTTTCCTGTGTTGCACTCATAGTTGTTTCTTTTATCCATGCCCGCTGCACAACCTTAACTGTGTGCTTGTGACTGTAAACATTAGGGTCCTCTAACCATAGGAAAGTACTGAAACCTTGAAGATTTTTTACCAAACCCAAACCACGACCATTTCACAACTGCATGTCATTATTGTTACCATGACATGATTGTTCCTTCACACCTCTATTGGTGGAGGAGCTGTCGTAAATATCATGAATGAGAGATTGCACATATTTGTATGCGAAGAAATGTACCTTTACTTTACTGAAATAACTCTGAGAGCATGAGCTGTTGGAGATACTCAATGATCTCATGGATCAGTCAGAGATAATGAAATGCTCCATTAGAAATTGCACTAAGTTTGTTAAAACGGCAGCATAGATGTGGTAAATGTGAAGATTTTGTCTTCCCTTAAAGAAGTTTCTGGCTGTGTGAAATAAGACCTGCAATAACTTAAGGTTCTGGCCAAGTGGGGACGCAGAGAGAATTTCTGAACTCAACACTGACACATACATTTTTAAGTTCATCATCAATCATCATCAATTGAATTTTTTTTTTTGTATAGCCGATATTCACAAATTACAATATATCTCATAGGGCTTAGCTAGGTGCTACATCCTCTGTCCTTAACCCTTGACAAGAGTAAGGACAAACTGCTGAAGTTGAGGTGGTGAGCCAAGCAGCAGATAAAGAGCCATATTATCATTTATTTGAAATTAAGTTTGTGTCCAGTATTCAGTGAATTGTAGCTCTGACCCTCTCCTTCAGCTGCTGAGTGCTCCACTGTGTTCACCAGCTGCTCTCCAACTGGGCCTGTGTGCTGTGTCAGGTAGTGAACTGTGTTTTTAGAGCTTGTTCTCTGTGAACTTTCTCCTAGAGCTAAAAATAAAATTAGAGTAAACCACAACAATGAAGTCGTGACAATACAGCGTAGCAATGGGCTTAAACCTGTTATACTCCTCGCTAAAGCGGCAGTTTGTTGTGATTATTCTCTGTGGGTCCAATAATGTGAGAAGCCACATTTACATTGGAACATTGTGATTTGAAATGTTATCAAAGTATTGGTTTTAGTCACGTTAGAACTACATAAGGATAAATAAAATCAAAACAAATGGCCAGTTATGTAGATGCATTTACTGATCATCTTTCATAGATTTTAACAGTCAAGTTTTCTGGTGTCTGAAATGTTCCTGTGTGTCTCTGCCTTTATGGCCCTCCGCCAACCGACACGGTCTCAGAGAAATTATTGTTCATTTTCCTTTATGTACATTCACCTTTATAACTTATTTAGCTGACAGCCCACACATGCAGCTACAAACACACATAATGCTGGAACCCCATAAAACACACACAGATGCCGGCACATAAGTCTGTGTGATAACATTCTTCCACGTCTTCTCTCACTCTCTCTTTATCTTACCATCTTTCTGCCTCCCCTATGTCTCTTCCTCCTCTTTCTTTGTCTCACTTTCTCTTTGTCTTTCTCTTTCACAACAAAGTCACACTGTTGCATTTTGCTGAGAGGCTGCTTGATAGCAAAGTTCAGCCAGAGATCAGGGCAGTAGGCGGAAGCAGAACACCCCTAAGCACTGCAGCTTTCCACAGCCACCACACAACGCTCACACACACACACACACACGTGCACACCAGAGACTTTGAGTTTGACCCATACTACTCTCCTATGGACAGTCTATGTATTTTTTGCAGCATAACTGCAGGAGTATGCATATATTCAGCATTTGCTTGCATGTGTATTTACACATGCATACATGTTTCATATATATTGTGTGTAGCTCTAAATGCATTTGTGCGGTTATCACCGTGTGTGTGTTTTCAGTGTGTGAGACAGTGTTAATGTGAGACATAATGCATTGGCACATAATGACAGATCCACTGAAAACATGGGTCTGTGCTTTAATCCAGTACAATACACTTACTGTGAGGTATTTTCAGGCTTTGTGACAAAAAGAAGCAGGGACCCCGAAGTCCACGTAGTCTGTTGATACTTTTGATTCATTCATGATTTTATTTGTCGGACACTAAGGTGTGAGGCACAGCATGCTATATCAAATGAACAGTGCACAGTGTGTATTTAGAGTCTCATTTTGTCTTCTCATACAGGCAGACTTCACCAATACTTTGGCACGTACTAAAGGCTGATTGGTGAATTAACGTGAGGAACCACATCAGCCCTGATATTGTTGCAGTCATGTCCCTACTCATCAAAGTCTTCTTCTTCTCCTTCTGTTCAGTTTATTGGCCGGTGGCAACCAACATCAAGGTGCATTACCGCTATGTACAGGGTAGAAAACCAGGACCTTTCATTTAGGAAAAAATTCTACATCTTTTATTATCATTTCTATTGACTTCAAAGTCTTCAAATAATTAAAGGAAAAATGTAATAAAATGTTCTGCCCCTGTGTAACATGGTCATGGCAAGTCAAATGTGATTGGGGTTGCCAACCTGCTCAACACATGAAACTAAACTTAACTATTAAATAGTGGGTAACAGGCAGGTATTTGAATTCTAGCTGGAAAAAAACTTGAATGATATTGCAGAAGAATGTGATTGAGGTCTCACTTATTCATGTGACCCATATGTATCTGCTCCTGATCTAATCACACAGGTGAGGCAGGAGGGGGTGGAGGGGAATTACACATTATTCATCAAGCTACAGGTCCGTGCTTGAAGTATGATTCATCTGCACTTGCTCATGTACTTGCTTTGGGCGGGTTATTGCCTACTTTCATTGTCTTTTGTGTACATATTCCAATGAATGTTGGCGGGTGTGATCTTACCGTTCGATAGCTGATAATAAACTGTTGTAACATTTGCCTTGCATTTCAGTGTGACTTTAACAGACAAATAAATTGTGCTTTCTTTCACTTGTCACGTGTCTTATTTTCCCTTTATAGTCAGAGAAGATGCTGACCACCCACTGAGTTTGTAACTTAAAAAAGTGTCAGACTTTGAGACAAAACATTATGGGTCAAGACCAGAAATGTAACTCAGGTAAATCCCTTACAGCAATCTCTGCTCAAGAAATAATAATATTACTGCTAGTTAAATATATTGGTATATTAAAACACATTACACTAGCTATACACCCAATATAATGACAAAATAACATTCAGTTTATGTGAAGAACATTCTCCGTATTGGAATAGTTGTTTCATTAATACAGTTGTGTTTATGGATAGAATACTATTGTCTTTGGGTCTAAAGACTTCAGTTATGGATGAAGTGTCCTCTGGAGCTAGAGTTGACAGAAAGGTCATAGGTCATAGCTGCAGTCTAATATACCACAAAGTATTCTGTTTCTGTCTCTGTCCTGAATCCTTCTGAACTGGGTATGTCAGTTTTGGTTTACTTCCTTTTAGGACGTTTGAGTTTCCTCTCAACGTTCCCAATTCATTCGTTAAAATGCACTTGAATAAAGACCAGAAAGTAATTCCCTAACCCCGAACTCACAGTACCTTACCCCTTTCTTTCCTCCTCCCTTCCTGCCTTTTCTTTTCCCTACACGCATACAAAATCAAGACAGCTTGTTTCCCTGACAGGACATATACATGTGGGACTTTTTCCCCCTTTGTCTTTAATTTCAAAACTGGAATTAGTGCAGGCTGTACATCTTATAATTTGACCTGCAGGGCACAGGATTTCATATTAGCCCCCCCCCCCCTGACCCCAAGTCAGTTTTTAATGTTTTTAAAATTGGCATGATTTTCCCATACTCTATATCAGTGGTCACCAGCCTTTTCGAGCCCAAGATCACTTTTTAATTCCAAACTTAAGCCGAGATCTACCATTACATTACATTTCATTAAAGGCTGAATGTACAAGAAATAAATATACACAAAGAGAGGCAGTTGTGCAACTTTTTCTATTCAATGCACAATATTCAAATTAATATCAATTCATATTTACAATGCAAAATATGTAGCTTCTCAGTTCCGCAACATGTTCTGCAGAGGAGCTGCTACTGCAGCACAATGTTTTTACATATAGGATTTGATTTGAATATGGCCACAAATATGATTATTACCCTGTATGAAAGAAGTAAAAATAAATACCAGTACTACACAGTATGAAGCCGTGCATCTTCCGCTCTTGCAAATATTTCACAATAATAACCCCTTTTTAAACACGGGAATGGATTCCATCAACAGAAACGCTGGAGTGCATTTATTTTGAAAAGGCATACAGAAAGTGTTGCAACCATTTGTTTGTGACATAAATTCATCAGATAAACATTAAAACTCAGGTGAAAGATCATCTTCTCTGTTTATTCTGCTGTGAACTACAATGTTTATCTGTCTATGACACAAATGTATTTACAACAC
Source organism: Hippoglossus stenolepis (assembly GCF_022539355.2). Taxonomy (NCBI): domain Eukaryota; kingdom Metazoa; phylum Chordata; class Actinopteri; order Pleuronectiformes; family Pleuronectidae; genus Hippoglossus; species Hippoglossus stenolepis. Next base: position 23,534,081 of record NC_061495.1, read on the forward strand.
TTTCCGAACCCGTTTCAAAGTAAAAGCACTCCAGCGTTTCACCTTTTGAATCCACTAATTTGTTCCAACGGGGCTTTGATTGTTATCCAAAGACCGAAAGATGCGCATCTTCATACCGTAGACCAGGGGTATTCAACTAAAATTTAAAGAGGTCCAGTTAGAGAAAATTTCTTGAAGCAAAGGTCCGGAAGATCATAATGTCTAACTATTTAGTGTGATATATATTTAAGTAGCCTAGTAGTTGTATCAACATCTGCATGTACTAAATACCTGACTGTCAAATCAAATGAATTCAGTACGATTAGAAAACTTTTTGACAATATTTATTGTCACGTAACAAAGAACTGAACATATATGTATGATTGCAGATATGTATAATGTTCTCTCATTAACTAAATAAAAGTAGGGCTGCATTTCAAAATAAGAGAAAATAAATAAAATGTGAAAATTGTGCATGTTCAAATAAAGGGCTTAACTTCAGAAAAATAAAATAAAGGGAGCAAAAGCTTGAATTTCCCTTTTTCTGTTTCACATCTTGACTCAAAAGTCTCAACCAATTTTACAGATAATAAATCTCAACACATCTTAACAATTGAACAGTTTTAGAATCACTTTCTTCCCCTCTTATATCCCACTCCCCCACTTTGTTCGTCTGTTTCTCTCCCTTTCTCCGTCTCACTCCTGTTTCTCAACTTTCTCCGTCTCACTCCTGTTTCTCAACTTTCTCGATCTCACTCCTGTTTCTCAACTTTCTCCATCTCACTCCTCTGTTTCTCAACTTCCTCCGTCTCACTCCTGTTTCTCCACTTTCTCCGTCTCACTCCTGTTTCTCTCCTTTCTCCGTCTCACTCCTCTGTTTCTCCGTCTCACTCCTGTTTCTCTCCTTTTCTCCGTCTCACTCCTCCGTTTCTCTCCCTTTCTCCGTCTCACTCCTCTGTTTCTCTCCCTTTCTCCGTCTCACTCCTCTGTTTCTCTCCCTTTCTCCGTCTCACTCCTCCGTTTCTCTCCCTTTCTCCGTCTCACTCTCCTTCTCTCCCTTTCTCTCTCATCTACTCTGTTTCTCTCCCTTTCTCCGTCTCACTCCTCTGTTTCTCTCCTTTCTCCGTCTCACTCCCTCTCTCCTTTCTCCGTCTCACTCCTCTGTTTCTCCGTCTCACTCCTCTGTTTCTCTCCCTTTCTCCGTCTCACTCCTGTTTCTCTCCCTTTCTCCGTCTCACTCCTCTGTTTCTCTCCCTTTCTCCGTCTCACTCCTGTTTCTCTCCCTTTCTCCGTCTCACTCCTCTCTCTGTTTCTCCGTCTCACTCCTCTTTCTCTCCCTTTCTCCGTCTCACTCCTCCTTCTCTCCTTTTCTCCGTCTCACTCCTCTGTTTCTCTCCCTTTCTCCGTCTCACTCCCTGTTTCTCTCCCTTTCTCCGTCTCTATCTGTTTCTCTCCCTTTCTCCGTCTCACTCCTGTTTCTCTCCCTTTCTCCATCTCACTCTCTGTTTCTCCGTCTCACTCCTCTGTTTCTCTCCCTTCTCCGTCTCCACTCCTCTGTTTCTCTCCTTTCTCCGTCTCACCTCCTGTCTCCCTCCTCTCAGTCCTCCTGTTTCTCTCCCTTTTCCGTCTCACTCCTGTTTCTCTCCCTTTCTCAGTCTCACTCCTGTTTCTCTCCTTTCTCCGTCTCACTCTCCTCTTTCTCCTCTCACTCCTCTGTTTCTCTCCTTTCTCCGTCTCTCTCCTCTGCTTCTCTCCTTTTCTCCTTCTACTCCTGTTTCTCTCCCTTTCTCCGTCTCACTCCTGTTTCTCTCCTTTCTCCGTCTCACTCTTGTTTCTCTCCCTTTCTCCGTCTCACTCCTGTTTCTCTCCCTTTCTCCGTCTCACTCCTCTGTCTCTCCGTCTCACTCCTCTGTTTCTCTCCCTTTCTCCTCTCACTCCTCTGTTTCTCTCCCTTTCTCCGTCTCTCTCCTCTGTTTCTCTCCCTTTCTCGGCTCACTCCTCTGTTTCTCTCCTTTCTCCGTCTCACTCCTGTTTCTCTCCCTTTCTCCGTCTCACTCCTGTTTCTCTCCCTTTCTCCGTCTCACTCCTGTTTCTCTCCTTTCTCCGGCTCACTCCTCTGTTTCTCTCCTTTCTCCGTCTCACTCCTGTTTCTCTCCCTTTCTCCGTCTCACTCCTGTTTCTCTCCCTTTCTCCGTCTCCCTCCTCTGTATCTCTCCCTTTCTCCGTCTCACTCCTGTTTCTATCCTTTCTCCGTCTCACTCCTCTGTTTCTCTCCCTTTGTTTTCTCTACCTGTATCTCTATCTGTCTTTTTCTTTCTACCGTCTTTTCGTGTGTAACTTGCCTCTAACTCTCTCATCTGTCTGCACTGTAGAGTCGCAATGTTTACCGCCTGGAATGCACAGACTTGATTGGCTGAGTAGTATCACATGGGATGGCTTAACTCGCATGCAATTGGTCTGTGCATTTCCTCATCCGCTAAACCACTACCGTAAAGACTACAAAAGCTGCGCCGGTTACAAATAGAAGTGCCCCGTCAGGTTTTAAATCATAACCTTCTGTTTTGGCTGTAGGTCCGGGTCCGTATGGGACGGCTTCTGGGTCCTGACCGCAGTCCGCCTGTTAGTGACCTCTGCCGTAGAGTCTTGACATTTACTTTAGTACATGAACCAACTTGTTCTTGAAGAAAATGCAGGAGATAAACCTGTAACTCCACCGCCAGTAACCGACACACAGCTGATCTGCGGCGCGACGACAGCCAGAGAGTTCGGGGATCGACAGTGAAGACTGCGAGATCGACTGGTAGATCGCGATCGACGGGTTGGCGACCACTGCTCTATATTAAAAGAAGTATATTTACAATATTTCATAACTTCCATCACATTTTATATCCGACCCATAAGAAAGCAATGGTATCCAGTTAGCCCACAACAGAGGGCACTGCAGGTCTTTGTAATGACAGAAAACTCTGAAGAACGTCATAGGAGAGAAAAGCCTCATGTGAACTAATTATATGTAAACTAAATCTACCTGCATGGCCAGTAAAGCATAAGGTTCATTTTTACAAGAGAACTTTTAATTGTACTCTCACGCCCACTCTAAATTCACAACAGATTCCTCTGGTCTGCTCTCAGATTTAGTTTCATCCTTTTTGTGAACTAAGTTTGACTCTGCATTGTAAAACTAAACACCCTTTAGCTCTTTTCAACATCATGGATCTCTTTAGAAAAGTCCCACTATATTCTCAATTTTAATGCTTTTTCTTTTTCAACTGCATAAGGATAAATTTAGCCTCATCTGGGATTTAAAACTTTATATTTCTCCTCCTTTCCAATGTAGCTTGTCCAGAATAACTTTAAAAAGAGTCGACAGCAGCTCTGTGAGACAGAAATGCTGAGGTTTTTTGGGGGCAGAGAAACTACCACACTCACCTCATCCTCTGGTGACCATGAATATCTGCACCACATTTCATGTATAATAATATTTAATATTTCAGGTTAAAGTCATTGACCAAGTAGCCAACTGACATTGCCATCCACAGAGCCATGCCACTGGTTTAGCTTGTAAGTACCAACCTTTCTTTATGCCTTGCCTTCCCAGCTCAGACCTGGTCCTCTGTGTACAGAAGTGGCTCCTGGCTCTTGTTAGCGGGTCTGGAGCCACTTTGTTTCGCTCGGTTTGGGACATGGTAGTCCTTTCATGCTCTGAGGGGCCACGGTGGATCGTCTTGCAGAAGTTGAGAGAGGTCTTGGCTCACAAAGGGCACCTTTGTCTGAAGAGACCCTTATCTGTCCCGAGCATCAACTTACTCCTACAGCTCAGAACCACTCAAATAAACCCCCACTTTACACTTCAACCACACATACACATAAACATGAGTAATGTGTACAGATGGTGCATACGCAGGCAGTAATACTCAGGCTGCAAGGCACCTACACATACATGAACTGTACCCACACAAATACCTATATGTCATTTGTAGGTTTGTATATCACATGTGTGCACATACCTCTGTAGTTGTGTCTCACATAAGGTGCACATTATTAGCCGAGAAGTATAAATATGCTGCTGCTGAACAGAAAAATCCATTAACTAAGGGGAAACATATGGTCATACTGTGCAAACAATAAATCCTTTCCAAGGTTTATCTGCCTGCACAGATTTACATACACCCACACACCTCCTCACATGCATACATATCATCCCCAAGCAATTAACATCTATACTGATGGCTGTGCATTTACATTATTTGGCTAATTTTTATTGTTTTGTTTTGTGGGTAGTATATCTCTGAGTACGTTCACAATGTGGTGCAATGCCAGTTTGACAATCTACCCTGTTTTCATATAAATACATGGCATTTCGACTTTCGACTATGGCTTATTGATATGGAACAATAGGGATACAAACTCCACCCACTTAATACATTTTTTTATGTTTGCAAGATTTTGAGTATGCTTTAGTCCTCTCCAGGGAAAATAAAATCCTCGGTTTGACTAGTAAGGATTTGTTTTGTGGTTCTGATTACAGCAGCCTGAAGTACATATGTGGCTCATAACTTGAAAACAAATCACATTTCAAATAGCCTTTTCAGCAGAAACACTCTGCTTTAATATATTTTAGATGCACTCAGCATTTCCTGTCAATTTTTCTCTTGCGATCCTTATAAAGGAAACTTTTTCAGTTGTTAATAGAAATTAGGTTATGCAGTAAATTGTACAACCTGTTGTCAGGTACAAACCTAGTTATTGTAAAATGTTCAAACTCAAAACTTAACAATCACATTCCTTTCCGACCAAAAGTACCTTATTTTGGAGCCATGGCTTAACTATTTAAATCCTAGGATAAATAATGCAGCTTCCTGACTATCTATATGTTTGTATTCATTGCTGTGTCTTCTTAAGGCCAGATTTGTTAATAGAGTTGTTGGGGTAGTTTTTCCTTGCTCTTGTTGAGGGTTAAGAACAGAGGACGTTGTACCTTGTTAAAGATCCTTGAGACAAATTGTGATTTGTGAAAATTAGCAATACAAATAAAATTTGATTGATTGATTGATTGAGATTTCGAATCTGAAACTCCAAATTTAAGTCACGTAAATATGAGAATATATGCTATGTTTCATCTCGCTGCTCCACCCTTGCATGACAATCTGACTACACACCCCACTGCAAGCACATCCTTTGCTCACAAAAATGTGTGACGCTTTATTTAATGGAATAGCAAAAGGACAAAGACATGAAAACCTTGTTACTTCAGTCCGTCTTAGCTTAGAGTTAGTTACATGCATCATTCTTATCCTCACTGCCCCTCTGAGCCCTAGGAAGTCAGGGGCACAGCTAGTTTGTCCGGGCTAACAAATACAAAATTAGGACTATGAAGGCCATTTATTTTCTAAATTCAGACAATCTGCTACCAAGTCTGGCTGAAGTGGCAGTAAATGATTTCCCTAAGCAGAAATTCATAAATGCTTGTAGTAACTGTAGAGAGGAAGTGGCCATCATCTGTTTGAGCAAACTGTCCAATGTGTGTGTGTGTGTGTGCGTGCGCATGTGTGTGTGTGTGTCAGCAGACATGTGTGTACGTGTGTGGATTTTTGTGTGGGTGTACATTGTTGGAGCAATTGAGTGGATGGACATTTAATTGGTTTTGCAGAGAGCACACATTTTGACGGGGATAAACACATTTCTTTGTCTGCCTACGTCAAAGATGACAGAGCAGAGACGGAGCAGCATTTGCAGCACAGTGACTCACGGTGAGGATAAACAATTAAGATACAGATGGGTAATTCCTGCTTCGAACAAGATTGTTTTTTCTGCAGGGAACAAAACTCTCTGCAATTTGATGAAGAGATTTCATCAAGTTTTTATTTCTTTTGTCACCTGAACATGAGACTTACACTAGTATGGGACCATTTTAACCATCTCAACTACACCATCAACTATTATTGTAGACAATAGTATTTGGCTGTGAACACAAAGATTTCATTACTCTACATACTACATAAAAATGCACAACAGGAAAAATTAAAGAATAAATGGGACCAAAATCAATAATAAACCTATTTTTTCTGCCTGACAATACAATTCTTCGAAATTATAGGGAGTGAAGCAGAAAGCTGAAATATCAATACACAAGTGAAACGCAATTTCCTTTGTTTAGCTCAGAACAAATAAATTCTGTATATATTCATCTTCATGATTTTATAAAAAGATGATTTAGTTTCCAAGTGTTCATACAAAATATGTCAGTGATTATGTCTGTAAAGGATTAACAGTCGAAATGGTTTGAAAACTAAGTAGATACTATATACTCTCCATAGCATCATTAAAAAAACATGATGATAAACTCACTCTGCCTCATCTCTCTCTCTCTCTCTCTCTCTCTCTCTCTCTCTCTCTCTCACTGGCTGGGCTTCTGAGAGTTGGGAAAGACAGACTGGCTCTTTGACCGGAGCGGTGATGCTATCACTGCTAGTTGCACAGGCCTGGCTTTGTTTTCCTCCTCCTCTCTCCTCTAATTTTGCTGCACTCACTAGCCAGGTTTCGCGTTGCTCGTGGAACATGGAATAATGAGAAGTGGAAATCAAGACAGAGGAAATCTGAAATTCTCAAGGGGAAGTTGTGCCACATAAAGGTGATTTACAAAGAGTGAGGAGAATAGAATGTCTGCTCCCCTCACCTTACCAGGCACTTAGGGCAATAGAAAGTCATTGAGAAGTTAGTCAAATTTACATCAGGGCCACAGCGGCAATCCTCACAGAACTGTTGCCCTCTGTTTATGCTGTCACTTCTGACACACCACACCACACCTTCTTCACAGGAGACGTTTTAAGTCAGTTACTTGAAGAAAATCCGATTCAGATTGAATTGTCTCAACAGGCCACACAAACTGCACAAAAGAGAGAACACTCCAGAGTCCAAATAAACTGCTCCAAACATATGTGATGTGCATGCATCCTAAATAAACAGAAGAAATCAGAATGGAAGATAGTGTCCTCTGATGATCGTGTCTCAGTGGATAGAGACAAAGATAGAGAGATTCCATACAAGAAAAACAAGAGAGAAAAGCAAAAAGCAGAAACGTGAACATTCAAGTCTCCAGATACTCTTCTGTACATTAACCAACAGTAAATAAACAAGAAGCATTTTTAGAGTGAACAGGTCATTAGAGATGTCAGACATGTTGAAAACAGTGTGCCCCATTTGGTACATATCACTCTTATTTATGATAGTAAAACTGCAAGAATGATAGAAAAATGAATGTATATATATTTTCTAGACAGATTTTGTGGGGTTATTGTTGTTATAAAATGTTGTAAATCTCTTGTAAATAATGATTGAAGCTTAACCTGTTCATATTATAGACATTGTACAACTGTAGAGGTGGCTTACGATTGTTGAGCAAACTGAGTCGGTGCAGTGTTCTTTTAACTGCAACATTCCGAGAGTGCTCGAAACATAAATCACAGCTGGTGGATTCAACTTCCTCTATCACAAACAGACACATTTGGCCTGTAAGCATAAACTGTCATTTTAACTTTGTAAAGCTAAGTTATTTGGTTCCATTCCATGTGCTGCAGCTGTATATTCTATTTTATAATGTCTGGTATTTTTATCTGTGAATTTATTCTATTATTAAATTGATCAAATCTATGTTGGGGGAAATAAGGAATCATTTTATTATCAATGACATCTGTGTGCGTGGCCTTGAGTGAGTCCTATGTGGCTATCTTCATTACTTATTATGCAATTGTATGACAAGCACACAATTGCATAATAAGTAATGAAGATAATGAGACGCCTTAATTCAGTCCAGATTCCACAATGAAGAAACATGACTTTTGTTCGTGCTTTTGTTCACATACATCTCTGTCAAGTTTGTATCAATGAAAGTGATCAGACACTGAACCAGAACCAAAAGGTCTGAGCAGCATCAGCTCTATGAGGGAACACTCACAGTATGTACCCAGTTTAATACCTCTTCTCCTGGGACTAATGAGATCTATTTTTCTTTAGACCAGTGGAATCAAGGAATCAGGGTCTTAATTCACATTACATCCCAAATTACCTCCTCTATCAGTTAAACTCTATTTACAACATGATAAATGCTTATGGTGCAGTAAATTTAAATTTTGGTTATGTTTGCTTCCCTGGCATCATTTTCAGATGAATGTTCATTGCATAAATGTCACATGAAAACTAAAATGTCAGTGCTAACAGCCCCAAAAAACCTCACCAATACGAAACAGAGTTAAGAGTTAACTTTGACCAGTTGGCCGTTCAGAGTTTATCAGTAGATTATATCCAAACATTGTCATGGGTCACGGCTGGCATCAAAACAGGAGGCCACAGATATATCATTCAACAATAATGTATTCATTCAAATGAATAATTCTGTTAATTAAACAGGAGCGTAATCAGTCCAGTTAGAAGTTTACAGTAGAAAATATATGAGTCGTGTTGACTGGTGCAAAAAAACAAAAGCAACGAAAAAAAAATGTCCCCTTCTCTTAGAGAAAGTGCTGCACATAGATGCACTGTATGACTGGCTGAATGGCAAAAACTTTGAGTGTTCATCAAGACTAAAAAAGCTCTATATAAATACAGACCATTTATGTTATTACTTTTGGAAGCCACGTCCAGATGGACATGTCTGTGCTGAAAACCCTACGAGCTCCACCTACCAGCAAACTCTTAGTGTCTGCAAAACAAGCAGGAGAGTTGGTCACAACAGGAAATACTTTCTTTGGTGTTCTATTTAAGTTGTGCTAAATATAAGGAAGTGCTCATTTAAACCCTCAACAAGATCTTCTCCGAAACCTAAAAAACCTTTGTGCCAAAACCCAATGAAACCATGAGTCTCCATAAGTTTAACCATATGTTCTTTATTGTCACCATGACAATGAAGGTCAGGAGACATCTATGGGTTGTGTCAGAGATCAGGGACAAACGGCCATACTTTATCATTTAGGTTGGAGGATGGACAGACAGACAGCTCACTCTCCAGCTCTCTGTCTCTCTAACAGAGAGAGAGAGAGAGACACTCACACATAATTACTTTTCCGTCCCTATACGTGGTCACAGTTGGAAAGTGTGTCTATGTGTCTGGCATAGATTAGAATGTGCCAGGGTCGGGCAGGGGCAGAGAGAAGATCAGTGCTGGAGCTCAGTCAGCCATGGCCACAGACTGTCAGACACCGACCTCTCAGAAACTCGGCATGGACCTGATTGTGTATCAGTAGATGGGATATGTTCCACTACACACCCATGTACACACACAAAAGCAGAATCTGATTCACAGTACTTTTCAGGACTGAACAAAAGCACTCATGTTTCTGTCGGGTACCATCTGATGGATAGTCTTGTTATGGGAGCTTTAACTTGAGGGCTTGTGTTGCTTGCAATAAGTAGCCTAACCCGTCCTTATTCAAAAATCGGATTTTGTATCGTAATGCTCGGGTTTGTTCAGGTTCCGTTGTGCTGTGTGTTTATTATCCCCTGGGGTAGCTTATTCTCACCTGAATCAGTTTGCTATTTCTCTGAATGTGTTCTATTTGTACCTTGTTGTCACCCCAATTTGTTTCAAAAATCCGGACTCAACTCACAATGACATTGCACTGCTGTAAGAAACAGAAATAAGACAATTAACAGCAGTGGCTCAGGTGAAAGCAGATCCACAGTCACGGTGCACATCATTTTATAAACATTACAGGACTCCATGTAATCTGTTTTCAGACATGACATGTGGAGGAACTGCGGAGAATTGAACACTTTCTCCCCAGTTTTCCTTTCACACTTGAACAACGCAGCGGGAGATGTGTTGTACAATCCCATTTTAATGCACATTTGCCCAAAGTATCCACACAGAGATGTGTATAACTGCTGCTGCTGAATCACCCTGAAAGAAATAATAAAACATGCATAAAATACACTCTTATAGCCACTGAGGGACTCTAAGCAACATTTTAAGGGCACTTACTTTAAATTAAATAAACATAATACACTGGCAACTTACCTGAATTCATTTTAGACTTCTTCAATGATGCTCTGAGGGTTCTATCATATCCATATTTTCCCATGCTGCGATCCCAGTGAGTATAATGCCATCATAGCTGATAAAATCCAAGATACCACATCAACTTGTGATTCTGGCAGATTCCAACAAACCCTCAAGCTGCTCCACTCACAGTCACTGAGATGCTGCAGTTGATATTGTGTTGCCCAAAGAGCTTTTATTGTTAATCCAGCTGCGTTTTATGACTAGAATCAGTTTGATCTTTAATTCAAAAAATGAAATTTAATGTGAGGTAAACGGCTTTTTTTTTTCTTTCGTAAGATTCATAATGGGAAATTGTTTAGATTCAAGAGCCAGAGCCTATGAACGCAATTCAAATTTTGAGTCACATTGTCACAAACAAACCCATACAGTAAACTGGCATCCCACCATCATCCTTGTTCTTACACCCATCAGCCCTAATTTGTCTGGCATTGTTTCCCTCATTGGCTTGGACAAACTATCACATTATCCCTTGAAGACACCAGTCTTCTGGGTGCAATTATTTAGAGGAGCTTTGGAGTTTGAATAAACCCCAACAGCTTCAGTGTAAACACACCATAGCACTCCATTCCGCCTCTAAATGACTCCCAGTGGAGACTCTCCACGTTTCATCACATGGGTGACATCACAAATGAACTCTGGCTCCTGTGGACTGCATCTTGGGAGCCGGAAGAGTTGTTTATGTACTTAATAAAACAGACTGAGCTCGACAGAGTAATGTATGCGAACCCACTTTTAGCCTGGATTATTTTCACTTCAGTGTCACACAGTCGGGGGACGTGATTTTCACTGCAAAGGCTCTAGGGGTTTTGACAGACATATTACTCTGTAGGATTACAGTCACTGAGATAGGCCACACAACAATGAGGACGATATTTATAGTCAACTACAGTACATACAGCATACGGCCATATAATGTAATGACTGTACCTTTGCAAGCGCTCAGTGCAGAAGAAGCAGCCTCCAGCATTGGCAACTGAGCTACATGTTCAATGAATGCAATGAGTTAGATACAAATACAAGATACAAATTCATGTCCCCCTCCTTCACTCCCCTCCTTTTTGTATTTCATTTCCTTTCTTGTAGCATTCTGTTGTGCGCATTGTTTGTTATGGTTGTTAGATTACTGTAATTCCTTTCTATCAGCCTAACATGGCTGGATTACCAACCACAAACCCCAGTTTTACCCAGTAGAAGCTGGTTGTATAAAACTTGATTAATTTTAAATTATTTTAGTTATGTGTAGTGTGAATGTGCAGTTTCAACTGAGATGGGTCCTGCATTCTTACCTTGCCTAGTTTATATCTTGCCAACATGACTTGGGTGCAGCAGACAGAGGCAGATGTATTAACTCTGCTGCTGGATCACGTGCTGTTGTTTACACTACCCCGACACCGTTGCCAGCTCTTATCTCCACAAACTCTCTTGACATCTTCGTCAGTGTCTTCTACGTTTATGACACCGTTTTTTCACCAGGAGATATGCCTGTCTGTCGCGTCATCAATGTCAGAGAAGCACCTCTCCTGTGGAATCATCTCCCACTTTCAGTTCGGGAGGCAGACACCATCTGTACGTTTAAGAGTAGGCTTAAAACCTTCCTTTTTGATAAAGCTTATAGTTAGAGCCGGTCCAGGTTTGTCTTAGACCTGCTCTTAGTTATGCTGCTATAGGTCTAGAAGGTCGGGGGACACATGACACACGGAGCTTCTCTTTCCAGCTTCTCCTTCCTCTTCTCAATCGTTATCACATCAAAGTAATTCATATCCCATCAATACATGTTACTGACGTGACTTCTTCCCCGGAGTCCCTTTGCCGTATCGGCTGCAGATCCAGGGCCGCAGCTGCAGCCACATCATGGATTAGGATCTGTGGATCGCGTATCAGAGATCGTAATGGTGGATCCAGTATGGCGGATTCTGCATCGTGCTGGCTGATCGTGATAATAATGACGGATCCTTTATCGTGTTGGCATCAGATAATGGTGGTGGACCACGACCGAGGTGGCAGCTGATGATGGATCCTAATGGCGGCAGTGGACAATAACTGTGGAGTAGTGGCATCCGATCTTGATGGTGGATCATGATCTTGCTGGCTGCTGACCATAGACTATGATTGCAGCAGGACTGCTTGATACATAGTATTTCTCCTCAGATACTCGACCATTAATGACATTAATCCATCAATTCACTGACCTTCAGTTATGCTTCAAAATGTTTACCCTTATCAATGCTGCTAAAACCTTTATCTTGATGATGTTCTCCTTTACACTTGACATCTATTGCACTTCTGTCCGTCCTGGGAGAGGGATCCCTCACATGTGGCTCTCTCTGAGGTTTCTACCTTCTTTTCCCCCGTTAAAGTTCCCCCTTACTCTTGTTGAGGGTTAAGGGCAGAGGATGTCACACCTTGTTAAAGCCCTATGAGACAAATTGTGATTTGTGAATATGGGCTATACAAATAAAATTTGATTGATTGATTGATTGATCAATCCCCCCCACACGCACCACTGAGACTCCACAAGTGTTTTGTGGACTCAAACACTTCACCCACCCCTCCATCGGCATAGTGCTGAGTAGATGATGAGTGAATTATCATTTCTATGATATGGTACATTACCAATAACTACATATAATAAGGAACAACGATTAGCTCTGACCCAAATTGGTTCAGTCTTGCTGCAACCAAAGGAAAACCCAATATGTATATATAATATGTACTCAAGTTCCCAAACCATCGTTTCTAAAATGTTCATTTTAAAGCTATATTTTCTGCAGTCTGAATCTTGAACTACCATTTTACTTTTTGACACCAAAATTGTTGTAGGAGAAGACATCATAGGAGGTTTCATTTCCAGGTACAACATAAAAGTAAAGGAGTAGGTAAAGGATAGGCTTCAAAGTAATCGCAAACTTTCACCCTCATCTGATGATTTCACAGAGAGGTGATGAAAAAAGAATTGAGAAAAATAGGTGGTGAAAAGGAAAAGTATAGGTGGGAGGGATTTCATTTTTTGTCATGATTGCATTAGAGGTAGTAAAAGAGGGAAATGAAAGTGAAGGGACATGATTATGTGTGGAAAGGGTAGTATGAGGTGTTCTTTGAAGAGATGAGTTTTCAGCCTTTGATGGAAGAATAGGGACTAGAGTAAGAAGGTCAATCCACTTTTGGAAATGAGAGGAGAGAAGACATGGGGAGAAGCAGGGAAGTGAAGGCTAAGTAGTCGAGCCGTGGCTCAAACATGAGTCCTTCTTTCTCCACGCTGTGAGATGATCCTCTCCATTCTTCTCAGGCGATAGCATTAGTCTTGGAATGGTGATGGGGTGACACACACAAAACCACAATGCAAACACATTCAATTCTGGGTGCCCAAGCTGCAGCTTACAGAAGGTATTTAAACAATGCCATCACACGTACACTGTCATTACTTTTCAAATATCCCTCCAATCCCTGTAATATGAAATGGTCACATGGATTGTGCAGTCATTCAATTAAAGCAATCACCCTCCAATGGTTCAGTCTGTTAAATTCCTACAAATCATGCATTTGAAATTACTGCAGATGATTTCCGACTTTTCAGCCATTACTTCTCCATTCATGTAAGGCCAATGTTAACTTGCTTGAAATAGTTAGACCGCCACAGTGAATGCACATTATTTTGTCAAAGGTACATTACTGTCACCATGGATGGATCGCCACATAAGCAAGTAAGGTGGCCTATGGTGCAGGTTCCATATCAGTTGATTGTCATTTTCTATTTACAGAATTGTTAAGGAAAGTTGCACTGCTAAATTATCATGTTTCAAAGGAATAGAGACAAAAAAGAGACAAAATTCTGGAAATGTGCTTTCTTTATTTCTAAGAGTTAAATGAGAGTTTCCATACCTTTATTATTTCTATACACTAAACACAAAGCTAGGGCCAACAGCCTAGGACTATTGTGTATGTGTGTACCCAGATCTTATATGATATATCCAAATATATCTTATTCACCTGTGCCATAGTGCTCCATTGTGGTCTAAATCTATGAAAGACCAGATAACATTAGATCTGAACACACACTGTCATTTATTTTGACTCAGTCCCACATACACAGTCCTATTATTAGAAATATTCAATGGAGCACCAAGTGTGTTTTAATCCACCACTGAAAATGTCCCGAACATAAGTGCTATACATTCTGATCTACTTGTAAAGGGAATATCTTAGTTTGAGGAGCACGTCATGTTGGCAAGTCTTGATGTTTGCTCTCTTGCTAAGAAATAGATGAAATTCTCAATGTCATTCTTATAACTTTAAAAAGGAAACTGTGTTAAGAAACCGGCCTGTCAGCCCTTTTAAGCTCACTAGTCAACACATCAGCTGTCATTTTTAATCCATACACACCCACTACAAAATGATCAGTTGTGTTTTCAGAGGGAGTGGTGGGATTAAACCATTTCCCTCTGGAACAGTGCCTACCTGGACTCTTGTTCTGTCCATAAGCTCAACTCAAGTGAAACGCAAACTTTCCAAAATGTCAGACTCCTCCTTTAAGATATTATATAGTTTCATGTAGTCCATATTTATTAAGTTTATTAAGTTGTTAAATCAAAATATTGGAAAATAACGAACATCAACAAATGTCATGTAGAGTCATTCCATATTAAGTTTGTGCTGTGGCCATATCAGCTGACTTGAATGTAAAAATGGATTGGTTTCTGTTGACATCTTTCTTTGTCTATTGGTGTATCGCTGGCATTAGGTCAAAAACTATCCTAGTGCTGAAAGATCATCTTCCAATGGAGTGAAAAACAGTTTCTGCTTGATGACACCGATTTTTTAGCTCGCCCAATAAACATCAAAAGGGTTTCTAAGTCTTAAAATGTTAAATTCTCTGAAACAACAGTTCTCACAGCAACAGAGCTCAGTGAATGTCAAACAGTAGAGTGGCTCCTCAGGGGTCCATCATGGTGTGAGTGACATGGTTCTAATGATCCTAATGTGACTCTGGCAACAAAGGACGCTGTGCAGTTCAAGGGAAGGATGGTCCATTAACAACAAAATAACTGACAGATCCCGGGACATCATGGTCGGTGGGAGGGAGGGATTCCTGCGCTGGTGCACCCCCTGATTTGTTGCTAGTGAGTTTTCTTGACATGTGGGTTAGGGTTATGGCTTTATCTCTGCACATTTGAACGTCCTATCCTCAGCTGGTTAGACCCATGTGATCAGACAGGTTAAGGCACACACATTTACTCTACACATACAATGTGTAGCCTTTAAAAAATGGAAAACAGGTAAAACATTTGGAATTTCATGTAGAAGATGTTGTATTGAGAGCTGCTTTAATATATCTGTGTCAGAAAAGCAGAAATAGTAATATAACTTAGTCCATAATACACAATGAGCCATTGCTAGTAGCACATGATCAATCTTAAAGGGATAGTTTACCCATAAATGAACATTGGCTCATTACCTACTCACCACTATGCCGATGGAGGAGTGAGTGAAGTGTTTTAGTCTCCAAAACACTTTAGGAGTTTTGGAGAACACAGCTCCAGAGGAGGATATCAGAAGACAGGCTAAAAACATGGTGTAAATTATGCCGTTTCAAGTCAAATTTATTTAGCATTTGCTTCATATCGTGGTGGGGCTGCTCTCAGATTAGTTTAAGGTGTGGCTGTACATACCACTGCAGCATGTCACCAAGATCACCACCCAAAAGTTGATGAGTAAGAACACTGGGATTTGTTATGGTCCAGCACGTCACACTGAAACAGAAACTCTTTGTGTGCTATAAATGGATTATTTGTCATACAAAAAAAAAAAAAAACACTTTGAGAACTGAAATGTACTGAGCAGAATTCCTTACACTATTATATATTGATGGCAGGGTCCTCTGTAAATAAGGTTTGTGAAATTATACATTTTCACTTTGTTCTTTAAGATTATGACTTTAAACACTGTATGTTTATGTTCACTCCATGACCTTGCTTAAGCTGCATAACCACAGATTGTTCACATGCTGACCCTGAAACCAACTACAATTAGCCTATATGAGCCTCATAACTGGATCTCTCTTCTGCGATTGGTCCACACGGGTCACCCTTCACTCGCCATGTCCATGACCCTTCACCATTTCCTCAGTTATCCCACTTTTGGTACGTGCTGACCACTAGATACTGGAACACCCTACAAGACCTGCTGTTTTGGAGATTCCCAGACCAATTCTTCTAGTCATCACAATTTGGTGTTTATTAGAGTTGCTCAGATGCTCACACCTGAAGTTTTTCTAACATCATTTAGCTGATTATTTGGCTCACATTTTATCTGTCGTGGGCACCATAATCACGACAGATTCCTCCGTATTTTCTGCGAAGGAGGTGCATGTGTGAACGCAAATGTCAGAATGAGACTCTCTCAAACTAAAAGAAAAAAAATATCTCCCGGTAAAAAAGCACTGTCATACAAGAAGAAGACACCGCCAAAAATGTCAAGAGAGTTGGTGGTGATAAGAGCCGACGACGGTGTCGGGGTGCTGTAAACAAAGTACGTCACTTCCTGTCTCTGCCGGCTGCACCCGGCTCCTCCACCTCTCGCTTGAATAATGTGGAGGATTTGATGCTGGTGTGAACGCGTCTGTGCAGAGAACCTCCCGCTGTGTTGTGCATGTGTGAAAGGCAAACTGTGGGTAAACTCCTGAGCCAATTCTCCAGATTATACCCGCAGGTCATGTCTGAAGAGGTTATAGTCACTGTAACAACTTGATAAGGTTACATGTCACTGTTATCAGCAGCTTGCTTTTCTGAACCCAACTTTGCAAAAATTAATTCAGACTAAAATCTGCAAAACATCATCCTCTGTTCTTCTGAATACAACATGTGATGTTTTTTCTCTCCTTTATTCAGATTTTCTGTTGTTAATCATGCTAATTGAGATTAAATTGTGCTTCTCCAATGCTTCATATTGAAAGAGGAGGGTGCAATTAACATGTATAAAGACATAGAAAATGTAGCTGTTACATGAGCTGCCTAAGAATAACAAACAATCTATTTCACCAATATGACGAATACGGTATGAGGAGTTGAGTTGTTTCCGTGTAGATAATCTTATTGTAAGAAGTTATGCTTATTTGATTATAGGCTTCCCTTAAAACGCTAGCATGAAATGACACACTCACATGGAACAGATGTATGCATGACTGACTAATTAACTTACTCAGTGGAGCCTATCTGTGTAGATAGGTCCAGTGTTTGGCTCGTTACCACAAACGCTGCAGGAAAAACACTTTGCCTTATGCAGCATGCGTCTCAGATCACACAGGAATTTTCTTTAGTGGTCGACATTAGTGATGTGTGTACACATCTCTGAAGTTGTCATGTTGGTATGTAGAATGAGACCAGTGTTCTCAGTTGCTTTTTTCTTTATTTCACAGGGCCACAACAACATATTTCCAGTATGTCAACACACATAAGTCTGCACTCAAAGCAAATTTTATCCTATTCAAACTCCAAGCAGAGTCCCATCAGTTGTCTTCCCAACACATAATCAACATTGACACAGAAGCCTCCTGGGCATTTAAGGCACTGGGCCTTGTATTCTGAACAATGTTAAATTACAGACATGTGGAGAAAGGTTAAGGTCTTAAAAACCGGACGACTTCCTGATGATAAACTCTTCAGCCTCCTCAAAACGAAAAACCCATTAAACACCCGCAACGCCTCGTCGCCTCCGCAGTCAATGGCATAAAAGCAAAAGAGATAAAACAGAAACGTTAAATAGGAAAAACATGAGAAAGCACCCCCCCCATCGAGAGCAAGCAAGTGATGGAAGCCTCACAATTTGTTTTCTCTTTTTGCTTCCTGCTTTTTTCTCATCTTGGCTTCTCAGGCAGTTTTCTTTTTGCCGATAAACATTCGAGAGCTGAGCGCCAGTGCTGTGAAGATATTTTCATTTTCTGCTGCTGCCTCATAAACATTGAGCTTTGAAAGACAATGTGGTTAGAAATGACAAATATATAACCAGTGGCTTTAACATCTTTAATATTTGCTGCAGATGTGGGACAGAATAGAACGGTTTGTTAGACGATGCAAGTAAGCAGAAGATGGCGAGTACATTTGGACTCTCAGGTTTTATTTAGTTTTTTTTTTAACTGCAGGTTTAACTCATAATACTTCCTTTTGGACAAACAAGGCAGCC
The DNA here is from genome assembly GCF_022539355.2 of Hippoglossus stenolepis. NCBI lineage: Eukaryota > Metazoa > Chordata > Actinopteri > Pleuronectiformes > Pleuronectidae > Hippoglossus > Hippoglossus stenolepis. The sequence goes on from NC_061495.1 coordinate 23,552,292, forward strand.
TCATTGTTAAACATATTTTTTTCGAATTTATATTTTGGGAAATGCATGCATTCACTTGGCAAAGAGATAAGATCATTACCACAGGCCTGAGTTTACAACCAATAAATAATTCAATTCAAATGGAAATTAAAAAAGACACAAAAATGTTGTCTAGTCACAATAAGGGACCTCTTCTGATAGTTTGACACATTGAACCAAATGCTTTATGCTCAAATTCAGTGGTTCGCCCTTTTTCAGAAAGCAAAATACAACCTCAGTGCCGATGCTAAAATAAAGCCAAGAGTCTTAACACCCTGTCTACACTTGGCTAACAAGTTTGGCTTGCTGGATGCTTTTCTGATACAGCTATAATCTTGCCTGTTGCTTGATACGCTGGCGTGCAGACTCCTTGGCTGAACACAGAGAGCTATGGTGGTGAGCTGTTGGGCTATATGAGCTGATTTGGTCGCTGAATGACTTGTATTAGCCAGCTACAGTGGAAGGGATGCCTGGCTTATGTTGGCTCTGTTTTTACCCGGTTATATTTAGGAAGGTTCTCCTCCTGACTCACTGGCACCATGGCTGGTGGCACAGGCTGATGTACTGGTTATGTCTCAGAGAGCAACCATCATCCAACTGATATAGGAAAAGGGATCCTTTAATCACTGTCTACACATTACATAAGATACACCACAGCAAACACACCTTCACTAATCCTTGTCTTCAATACTCACTATGCTGTCATAGTCTATAGATAGTCACCTTGGATGGTATAAGCTTGGCCCCCAGCTCTACTGTGAGGAACCTTGGAGGAACCTTGGATTGGACCCACATATAAAACAAGTTTCTAGGACAGCTTTCTTCCACCTGTGCAATATCATGAAAAGTAGAAACATCCTGTCTTAGAAGGATGCTGAGAAACAAGTCCATGCATTTGTTAACTCTAGACTGGATTACTGTCACTCTTTATTATCAGGATGTCACAGTAAGTCAGTAAAAAACGAGTGCTGACAGGAACTAGAAGGAGAGATCATATTACTCCTGTCTTAGCTTCTCTGAATTGGCTCCCTGTAAAATTCATAATAGAATTCAAGATCCTGCTCCTCACATATAAAGCCCTTAAAAATCAAGCCCCTTCATATATCAAAGAGCTCATAACACCATATTATTCAAAAAGATCACTTCGCTCCCAAACCACAGGCTCTCTTGTGGTTCCTAGAATCTGTAAGAGTAGAATGGGAGGTAGAGCCTTCAGCTACCAGGCTCCTCTCCTGTGGAACCAGCTCCCACTCTGGGTTCAGGAGGCAGACACCATCTCTACATTTAAGGTTAGACGTAAATCTCTTCTCTTTATATAGCTTACAGTGAGGGCTGGATCAAGTCAGCCCTGAACCATCCCTTAGTTATGCTGCTATAGGTCTAGACTGCTGGGGGAACTCCCATCATGCACTGAGCACTTCTCTCTCTGTCTCTCTGTCCTCATTTCATTACATGTCCCTAACTTTGTGCTTTTTACCCATAGTCTGCACTTTTTTTTTTTTTTAGAGCACACCATGTGAAGCTACTTTTCTTACTTCTCTCTCTCTCACTTCTCACTGTCTATTGCTCTTGGCATATGTGTACACAGTCGGAATGCTTATCAGAATTCACAGATTTGAGTTCCATCACATGAGATGATTTACAACACTGGTCATTGGTCCATGATATCCTGAGCCACTAAACCATAAAGGCTAGAAAAGCTGTGCCGGTTCAAATTGACATGCTTTGTCAAAATTTGACAATACTTAATGATTTTTCTCTTATTGGTCAGGGTCCAGCTGGGACAGCGTCTGGGTCTGGACTGCTGTCTGCCTATTAGTGACCCCTGTCCTAGACTATCACCCATACATGTGTCTCTGACTGATGCTGCCACATTTGAGCCAATCTTGAATCTGTTTAGCCTGATTTAATCTTTAACTGTTTGTTTGCCCACCCACACTATCCTTTGGGCACTTTCCTATTTTACGATTATTTCTTGGTCCTCCTCGAACAGTTTCACAATATACTGTCACTTTTTTATTTTTTGCGAGGTGGACATTGTGTGTAGAGCTTGTCATATACAGCCTCTGGTGCAAGAAGTCAAAAAACTGGTTTATCTTTTGCATGTCAGCTGGTTTCGAGGTCTTAAGCAATAGACACAATTTGTGTGCCAAGCTCTGTAAGTCAATTGCAGCTTTTTGTTGCTGCAAAAAGCATTGCAGCAATAAACAGACATTCTGCTATTAAACTCTGGAAACAAATTGTTGAGGAGGAAGTGATTCTATGAGTGTTGATGCCATGACCCAGATAAGCCCCCCCGCCCCCCCGGGCTGCCAGTTGCTGGCCACTGCTGTAGGCTACGTAGACGAGGACACATTTAACTCTGTCCACAGACACTGCCCTGACCCCACTGACTGCAAGGTGCTGTTTGGATGTTTATTCGAAGTTCATTATATTGAACATGAGGACAGACGGACAGACAAGAGAGAGATTTCTGGATAAATCCCAGGTAATCTAAGAGAATGAAAACTTTTCCACTCTCATGTTGTGTGACAAAATAAAACATTGTTTCTTCATCAAATATGAAAGAACACAAGCAGACAGCACGTCCATAGGAAAAACATTTTATTGAAAAACATTTTCAGTTTGTAACAGACTGGTGGAATGTGTGTCATTTATCCTCACTTTGAACTTGCTTCAGATCTTTGAATGTTAAAATCATTTGTCACAGCCTGGCCATCTCATACTGCAAGGGAGTGAAGAAGATGGCTACAGCCACCCAACAACCATGACATGACGAAAGAAAACCAGGGGGAAACGAACAAACGATGCAAATATAATACTGTGTTACTTACAAACTGGACTGAAATTAAATCATAAACAGAACAAAGAAGAAAAAAAGAAACTAATTCAATAAATATTTATGGTACACACTTATGGCACAAATATGCAGCAGTCGGTTTGGCAACTTTTCTCTCTTTTTTTTTTTTTAAACCAAATTTCCATGGAAACAGTGCAAAAGGGGAGGGAGTGGGGAGGACATGGGCTTTAGAATGCACGCTAGCTAAAATACATAGCAAAAAATTCAAATTTTATACAAAACATCTTACTTTAAGAGTTTATAAAAAAATTTTATTGGGTTGTGGTCGATATTTACATAAGCTATTTACCAAAAAAGTAGTATGCTCTGTTTTACTGAAGTGTATTCTGTTTTTTTCTGTTCTTTCTTTTCCCATTTACTTTCCTAAAAAGGTGAATAAGGCTATTGTAACAACCCAGGATCCATATACAATACAAACATTAATGTATTTACAGTTTCTTACCTACAGAAGTACGGTGCAAAATTACTGAGTCAAGTGACCAAGGGCTGACCATACGAGCAAGGCATTTACAGTAGCCTGAGGTGCTTCTCCTAGCCCGTGTGCTAAGACTCTCACAGAATCGCTATGACAATTCATAACAGGTTGAACCAATCCTGGTCAATGTTGGGAGAGCATTAGTTGAGTGGCTGCTAAGAAAAGGACGTCAGATTCAAAGAAACTAATAAGATTGTCATATTCTGCTGCAGACAGACAGCAACTAAACAGCTATTTCTTTGTTGTGTAAGTGTGTCTCTTCACCTTTTTCTAAAAAGCTGTTCAGGTGTGATATACACATAAATGTTTTAATGGTTTCATTTTTCACAGTTTACCTTTGTACTACGGCACATGGTTCAAACAGAAAAAGGTTCAAATAATACTACAAATAATGCAGGAAATAAAAACTAACAGCAGGCTTGCGAGAAGTACTTTGCTAGTTTTGTGTCATTTGTTTGTTGTTACATCTTTCAGTGGTTAAGAACACTTTCCATAGGTGTTTTTTTTTTCTCTTAATTGATTAGAAAAATAAATAGGAATTGCATATTTGCAGATTTTGTAGCCTCTTAGAGGCACAAACTTCAGATCATACAAGGCTTGGCTTTTCGGTGAAATTTGATGCTTTTTATGAACAAATGACAATGTTAATGATGGCCTGATATATGCCTAAGTCACGTTTATGATCTTAAGTCAAAGATATTCATGGATGTGAAGTCACTGAAATATAGACATGCTCAACACACGCACACACACACACACACACACACACACACATGCACAGAAAACATGAAAGGTGCGTATGAGGAGAACTGGGGGCACTGGGTGTTTGTGGAATTATCCTTTGGAAGATGCTACACAGATGAGTGTGGGAGAAACAGCTACTCTGCCCTTGTGTACATCAATGTGAGCTATCTTGGGTCAGATAACTCTCCTCCCCCCGGGGCCAGGTCCCAGGGGGCCCTCCCCTGATCCTTCCTCCCAGGACCAAGGCCTGTGATTATGAATGAGAGCTCATGAAAACACAGGACTCAGAGGGTCGAGAGATATCAAATAATCAAAAACCTAGATTGCATAATGTGCACTTATACCATAATATATTAACAGTACTTCTTCCTCTCCATACCGCCTGACAACACCTGTGCTCAATGTGTCTATCATAAATAAATTCTGTTTTTTTGATTTTTCATCTTTGTAATGTCCTTTTTTAAATGTACATCTATTTTAACAAAAAAAAAGAAGTTAATTAAAAACTCACAATATGGAAATGCTAATGGATAATCCAAAACAGTGAAAATGTAAGTAGATGTCCCTGTGCTTTGTTTTAATGACAATAGGAGAGCACCAGTCACACTGATTTTGGGCAACCTTAAACATCAATGGACACCGAGGGGTAAACATTGCAGTACCTAGAGCTGTTTCAGCCAGCTATGCTAACCTCAACTAGATCTCAGGCCTCTTTTTCACCTGATGCAAACCAATGGCAGTAAGGCGAAATAGATTTTTTTATTGCCCCTAACACTTTTCCATTTGAAAAGCTCAGGTTCCAGAGAAGTTGAGGCAAGCTCTTGCTACGAAACCTGTCAGGATACAGCTGCTCTCCCATCTCTAGCTATAACTGTGTCTCTCTGTGGACCACTGTGAAGAGTGGAGGTACCGAAATGGGATTAAAAGTGCTGCTCTATGTTTATGAAAGTCCTCCACTCTTCCCAGGAGCCATCTGACAGACCTGACACTCTTTGCGCCCTCTCAGGGAGTAGGGTGCAAAACTTAGAGAAATCTTCTCTCCTAGCCACTTTTAGGTAACTTGTCACTAAAGGAAAAGGAAACCACACATGAAAACCAAAAACAATATAGGTAAATGTTGACAGTACAAAAAAGGAAACAGTTTTTTTGTCCTTAAAACCTTCAAGTAACATCACAAGTTTTTAGCAAAGCACAGTACAGTAAGTGATCTGCTGAAAATCTCATACCTGGGAATGAGGAGAAACGCTGCAAATCCACACTCAAACCCAAACAGTTCACATCGACTGGTGAGACAGTGTGTCTGCGCGTGTGGGTGAATGTGTGCACGTGTGATGGTGAGCATGTGGGTGGCAGGGTGAATGGATGATCTCCGAGAGTCTGTCAGGAAATTCCCAGAGAGGATTGGTGTGAGAATCTCTCTCCTTTTTCCTCATCTGGCAGCAGAGTCCACACAGTCTCTCTGACTCGAGAGCATCAAGCGAGGGCAGCCACTTTGTGAGTTCAGGATTAACCCATATCTTCCTTCACCTCTCCTCCTCACTCATTTTTTGTCTCTTTCACTCTTTTTCCAAGCAGTAGTCTCTCAAAAGGTGAGGTCAAAAATTCCTCTTCCTCCTTTCTTTCCAAGAAACCTTCACATCCATACAACTGTTTGTCCAATCCCAAAGAAAAAACACGCTGAGCACCTGCCTAACTTTCTGATCACACAACACTCTGTTCCCCAAAACAGGGAGCAACCAACCCCCAGAGAGCAGCAGCATTAACAGCGGCAGGTTTCTCTCTGGCCTTCCACTCAACCCATCCGCCCCAACTGTGATGAAATCTGACAGCAAGGTATATCAGCAAAACTTTTAGAAAGAAAAAAAAAAGTGACAAAACTACAGAGAAGAGGAGGAGGAGCTGACAGAGTGAGAGAGACAGAGAGACAGAAACAGAGTGTGTTTGCGGGTGTGCAGGCGTTGCCAGCCAAAACCAAGGACCTGCTCTGCCCAGGGATTGTTCCAGTTTGTCTCTGCTTTTAATAGTCCCATCTCAGACTTTGTAATAGATGTTAGCCGGGCTCTGAGGCGGCATCTCCTGAACTATGTAGACCGGGTGGCCGTAATCGCCGCTGACCTTCTCGTAGTGCGGGCAGAAGACGCTGTCAGCAGTCCTGAGCGGGATGATGATATCACTGGGCTCTGAGCCGTTATTGTTCCCGCCGCCTCCACTCCGTTTGGGCGTGGCCAGGGTGCTTAGAGACAGCGTGGCAGCATGCTGCGGCGAGTGCTTGCGGTGCCGCCGCCGGTACTTGAGCAGTAGCAGGACCAGCATGATGATGATGATGATGAAAATGACGCTGCCTGAGGCGATGCCAACGAAGATGGCCACATCAGAGCCAATCATGCTGGAGGACTTTCCACCGTTGTTGTTTTCATTGCTTTCTCTGGATGCTACATCTGAAAGACAAAACAAACAAAAGTGACTAAAATGACAACATGAGCCCTGAGACAGTCGGTTTATTTTTCATCTAGAGGTAAAAAAAAAAGCTCAGGTATGCACAAGATTAACTAAATCCAACTATCTGTTGTCTGAACGTATGAAAAAGTACATGTGTGGCTGTATCGAATGGCCTCATTTAAAGGCAAGGTAAAGATCAAGCCGTCGTAATGAGGGGCAAAAGCCTCCTAATCTGATTTTAGAGCGCTGTGGGGGGACGGGGTCTCATGCTGTCCAAAACACACTTTTGATGCCATTAAAGGAAAGAAGCTGAGAAATATTTTAGAAGTGTTTCTTTTCTCAGTCTTTCCCCACTATTCTTCACGATCTTTCTATCATCTCACAGTAAAGGTGAGATCACAGGCCGGCATCACAGGGCTTGAGAGTTAAACCTGCCAATAGATTTTTCAATAAAGTCCCATTCGATCGGCGGCTTTTAAGCAGGTAACTGCGACCTTGAAGTTAGAGCAGCCTGATGGGATGAGAAGAGGCTCAGGAGATACCGGAAAATAGCACTTAGATAAAATGCATTTTTTTTTAAAAGACCAAAACGGTAGCTTCATTTTCTAAATAACAGCACCATAAGGAAGAAACTAAAATATTTGATGTTAACATGAGACATCACTAGCTGTGTTCTGACTCACAGCTATGGACACTCTGGTTTACATCCAAAACTCAAGGGCGGGTGTGTTCTTTTCTCCACAGGACTGGAGTGTGTTCCTGAGCAGGCAGGATTATTGTGTGTCCCTGTCTGCTTCCCTTCCGGAAGTTTTACAAGGGGATTAGGCTACCTCAGACACTCTGCCCACAGCACCCATATGCTCAAGCTTGTGGCTGAGATAGAAGGATGAGACATAAAAAAGCAGGAAGACATGAAAACGAGATGCTGATGTCTGCAGAAAAAGTGGGGGCATAATTTTGAGGGCAGGATGGCAGATCTACATGCTTGACGTTAAATCTGGGAGTGAAAACAGTGTCAGGACAGGCCACGCCCATAGCAAACCAGGACACAAGGGGAAGGACTGGAAGAGCGCTTATATAGGTCAGCTTGTTTTTGTTCTTGGGCCCTTCCTGTTTCTTTTTTAGAACACAACTCACTGCAGGAATTGCTGTTCTGATTTTCTTTTTGGGAGATTTTTAACTGCAACATAAAGCAGAGATAAGAGCAGACTGCCCCGAGCTGCACATTAGGCTGTGTTGTGATTTGGTACAGAAAAACGTGTGTGTCTCTACTAAGAACGGGTCATTAAAAAGATGGCAGACCGCGATGGGATCATTTTCCTGAAAATGTCACTTAAGACGTGGTTTAAGGCTGGAATAGGGCCAGTGTGAAGATACCTTATAAGTCCTTGAGAGGCCAGAGATGCCTATCAGTTTTATGGGCAACATTCAATTAAAGGCTGACCTTTTCTTTTCTTCACTTTCTCTCTCTTTTTCTCTCTCTCTCTCTCTCTCTCTCTCTCTCTCACACACACACACACACACACACACACACCCTTACTTAACGCAAGATTTGCTCTTTGCTGGCTGAACAAATGTCAAAGAGTTGGAGTTGGATAAATTCTGCACTCGATTCCCACTTTCCCCAGATTGAAGCTCAGAGGGGGGGATCTCACCTGTCTTCTCCAGCACTTCATTAGGGTTGTAGGTGTCCTTGCCATCTGAGTAATTTGGAGAGTAGGGTACTCTGGTGGGGTTGTCTTTGGGTGAAATAGGATCAGAGGGATCTGGGAAAAAAGCAGATAAAACACACAGGAATTAATGGTTAATTATTTATCACAGTCAAATGTGTAGGCCAGAATGCATCCTCCTAGCAATGGCAGTAGGAAACTTTAAAATGAAAAATAAAAACTGAATGATTCTAGATGATACCCGCTTCATTTGTCTAACTTCAGCTGAACGTCCGATGTATATTTTGCATGGATCTAATGTAATCATGGATGTCACCCCAGCAACAACTCTTTGAACTTATGTTCAGGCAGGTGAGTATTGTGCTAAGATAGACTTGACAGAACATATCATTTAAGCTATTATTGATTTATTCATTCAATCTTAAAAATACATTTTCTCCAAGCTGCCTTAAGCACCAGAAATGTGTCTAAGAGGACAGTTTGGAAAATCTCTTGAACCTCTAAATGCTTCAATGGTGCTCTTAGCAACTCATAACACAGCCTTTACTGGGTCCTGTTTCTGAAGATATGGCTCTTCGTGACTCAGATAATACTGTATCAACAATAAAGTGTAGTTCATTTTTGGGGGGGGTTCTGCAGAGGGTCCATATGGTTCTTAATGCTACTATAATGTTTGTCAGTATATCTTATGTGGTTCTCGAGCTGAGCAGAACTAAACAATCACACTAAATGCTGGAGTAATTTACTGAACATCTGCTGTTATAATCACTACTACTCAGGTTGTGCTCTGTCAAACTCGACTGTGCTAGAACCACACTAAATGATACATTAAATATAATAGATCCACTGATTTGTAAGCAACTCTCATCAACACTGGAGCTGATACTCAGTCCGATTAATCAGCAGAACCAATTTCCAGGCCTGTGCAGCACCTCTTCCTCAGATTGCTGCAGCTTCGATTAATTCCCTGACCTTCAGCAATTCTCAATAGCACTGACGCTTGTGTTGATAAGAGGGCTGACCCCCAGGAAATTACCATTCTGACAGGCAGCCCGGCAACTGGTTTATGAATAATTATCACTACAATTAAGAACCGAGTCGGATTTGACTGTGGCTGTGTGTGGGGTCAACTGTGAAAGTGTTTTCTTCAGAGAGAGTATCTGCCAGTCAGGCTGTTTGTGTCACACATGCAGCATCACAGATCATGAAAAGTGTGTGTATGTCCATCTTAACTAGACTTGCATGTTTGGCAAGCTTTCTAGCTCAAAAAGCATTTATCAGCAGATATTCCCAGTGTATGTGTTTGTGTGTGTGCAATCATACACAATTGTGTGTGTGTAGTATGTGTGTGTATGATTCATTGCATTAGGTGTCCACTAGATTAGATCCCCTGCCCCCTCGTAGCCCCAGGTGTCATGGAGACAATGGAGCTGTATGCTGTACAGTCTCCTATGACTTTATAAGAGTATTTTCAGAGACTCACACACTTAAACACAAACTGTGAGTGCCCGCTTGTGCCTACAGGCGTTCACAACCATAATTTAATAAAACAATACTCACTTTGTCCCACTTTCATGATTATTTTCATGGACTTGGTTTTGCACACTCCTCCCTCCTGGTTGTCAATTCCCTCCATGGTGCCGTTAGAAGTAGCTACAACAGAAAAGAGAGGAAAACAAGGTTAGGATTCTGTATAAAAGGTACAAACCTGGAATAGGGTTGCAGCAGAGGTAGTCACAGAGCTGGATCGTTGTACGTGTAAAAGCAAGAGTAAACCTTACAGGTTTGATGCCAACACTGTTAAATGAATGGCAATACAGTGGTTTATAAGAGGCATCTGGTACTAAAAAGTTGTGTTGGGGAATTGTGCTGCCATATAGGCCTTAAGCCTATCTCAGAAAAACAGCCAATTCCCAAAGACAACAGAGGCACTGAAAGCCTTCCGCTGAGGAAGGATATGACTCATACCCCTTTAATAAAATCACAATTCACCCGTTCATCACCTCAGTCGCTCCACTCCAGCAGAATATTTCACATCCCCAAAGTCAATTAGTTTGAGTAATTGCGACTGTAATATGCCTAACTGTGCTGATGGGGCTCGTAAGGGAGGCAGCCATGGGAGGTAAGGAGAGGGGAGCGAGTGAGAGAAGGAGACAGATTTGGCTACAACGACAGTGGCCATCTTGGAAAGCTGCTAACAACACCCCAGAGAGAGGTAGCCAGTTATTAAAGAACACACTGTGGGATTTTAAAAGCCCCAAAACACTCAGATCTAAAAGCCAAACTCGCTGCTAAAAAGAAGAAAATCAGCTGACGACATGAAAAAAATATTCAGGGGCGTAAACAGGTAGGGACGAGAGATGGTTTGAAAAGCTTGGGCACTTTTCCAGAGGCAGTGCAATTAAGGGAACAGAGGGAGGTGATAAATACCTCAATAGCGCTAAGATGAAAAGAGCTTAAAGGATCTGAAAAATGTTTGAAGACAGGAGAAAATAGAAGTGCACTGCTAAAGACTGAGTTTAAGGGACAGCAGCAGATGTCGGGAGAGGAAGCTGGAAGGGCGGAGCAAACACATCCCACTTGAGAAAGGAAGAAATAAAAAGGATCTAGAAGCAGATGCTGTATGGGTCTGTACATTTAAAAAATAAAATATCAACTCGTGTCAAACTTATGCAAATGTGGCCCACACACACACTAACTGCCCAAGCCACACTCCAAAGGCTCGATCAGCTGGATGTTGTCTGCACCATTAGCTGCTACTCCGCCTCCGTGTTTGTCTGCTTTTATCTTTGCTGCCTCCGGAGGCTGTTGGGTGGAACTGCAGCTTGGATCGTGAGTGGGATGGGGAACAGGAAAGGAAGAGGGGGGGTGGGATGTGGGGGTAGTGGGGCTTGTGGTCTATCAGGTCGGTAACACAGAGGCTAACGAGCTGCCAGGGCTTAGCGGCTTGGCTTCCCGCCAATGCACAGTGGCCCACATTCACTATGACTGCTCCCACCACACCGACTCCCCCCCCTTTCGCTCTGCTTCCTCTTCAGCCTATCCTCCTCATTCCTCTTTCTGGAACAACACCCCATCATCCCGAGTTTCCTCCTCTCTGGTGTGTCCACCTCACCGCCACCTTCTTCCCTGAATTGCTGTGCCCTTAAAACATACTTGCCACCTCAGCGTGTCTTTCTGCACCCAAAGCATTTCCATCAGCTGCAGGGGAACTGACAGGCAGGTGCTTCCAGAGATCCAGATTGAAATACCTTTTCAAAAATGAAGCTCTGCATCATTTGCAACTTTCTCCTTTTCTTCATCCCCATTGTTAATTTTTCCTCCTTTTTCTCCTCGTCCTCAGCTACCAATCATTTTGATACCAAATCCCCTTGCTTCAATAAGACAATGATGGGAGTTGACACAAAGAGCATGTTAACAAGGACTCCCTGCCTCCCTCCCTCAATCTTGCCTCCTCTCTCCCACTGTTTTTTTCTCTAGCTGACCCCTGGCTTTCCAGTAGACTGAAAAGCACATTACATACAAAGCTCCTTACAGGCTTGTGCTCTTGTGCTCTTGTGCGTACGCTGATGTGCGTGCTTATTTTCATTTAACAAATCTGTTAGAAAAGTTTGCAATCCTGCATCTTAACTATCACCACCACCAGCTTACAGCTGTTTACTTAGCCGAGTGATTAGTACAAAGAGGCTGTGTTTGTGCCTTAGTTTTTGAGGTATGAGCAACATGGAATATTGAGGTGTGCGCAAGCTCAAACCCACGTGTGCTTGAGAGACCAGAGTTCACAAGGTAAAAAGGGCAGTGGTCGTATTTGGGTCTCATATGGTACTTATCACTATTGTCACCTCCCTCCATCTCTGATTACATCATCTTTCCCTCTTTGTCCTATTAAAGCATGTAACACATCCAAACTGCTCTAAACTGAGAAACAGAAACATCTGTTTCTAACTTTGCTCTTATTTCCTGGACATTGAAAATATATGAAGAAACATTCAATCTGCTGTCATTTTAAACCGTAAACTTTCTTCCCCTTTAAATGTGGAGCTAAACACACACTCTCTATGCCAAGGCTGCAGTCCAGGCAAGCCTGACTTGGATTTCAACAGAATTTGATTGTCAAAACTGCTAAGGCTGGCTGAATGACTTGGCCCTGCTCGGCCGTGCCAGACAAGGCCAGACTGAACTGGCTGACAGACTAGCTGGCTAGAGTTAACCAGCTAATCCGTAATGCTTGGGGAACACAGAGGGAACAGGGGGTGGAGAGACGTGGTTCATACAAGACCCTCACAAATAGATTTAGTCATCGACTACTGAAGAGGTAGGGGAGTGCTAGAAAGAAAATGGAGGAAAAAAATTGTGCGATTAACCCTGAAATGCAGCTTGTGTGTGACCTTCTGCAACACAAAGAGGAACGATGAGTGAAGAAACAAGAAAGAAAAGGACAAGAAGAAGAGCTACATCTGATTTTCCCCATTCACTCAATCTCAACTGAAAATTACAGTAAATTTTCTCTCTCTCTTTCTCTCTCTCTCTCTCACACACAGACAGACACACACACACACACAAAAGTCACATGAAGTCTCAAACAAATGGTAAAGACGTGTCAAAGAAGCATCCTCTCTCTTATGTGACGGCCTGTTTAAACCACCTGTAAAATTAGCACCACTTCAACCACAATCCCACCCCCGTATTGAAAACACACCAAACAGACACCCCACCCCCATCCTCACCCTCGCCCTCCTTAACTTTGTTTACCCTCCCTAACTTAATTTTCTCCTGTTTATCAAATCAACGGAGTGGAAAATCACCCTCTGGTTAACGAGACAGTCAATTGTGAGCTTCAATCCAGATAAAGACTGTGAGCTCATAACCCAGTTCCTTAATGTAACCAGCAAATAGCAAGAAAAACCTTCCATACGATACATAACTGTATTCACATGTAGAACTAGTCTGATACAAGGGATAGTTTCACGAACAGAACATTCAAAGAGTGTTCCACATTTTGACCTTTAACATTTTAGTTGTAGGCCAATATTGTGGCCATAGCCTAATAGGCCAGTATGAAAAGCTTAGTAAAAGCTTGGGTACAATTAATACACAATGCACTGCTGAAAAACAATGGCGGGCTGTTCATAAATAGTGGAACAGAGCAAAGGCATAACAGACTGATGAGGCCTCTCAGAAAGACAGATAGGAAGAGACAGTATTAGTACTGCAGAGAGAATGAACGGATGGACAGAATGAGGATGTGTCCCAGAAAGACAGAAAGAGAAGAGGAGGAGAGACAAAGGCAGTTATGATCTAAACTAAACGCATAATTGTCATCCGTCGGGCTGCCATGGAGCGTGAGACCAGCATCACAGTGCTGGTCTTATGGACACACACACACACACACACACACACACACACACACACACACACACACACACACACACACACACACACACACACACACACACACACACACACACACACACACACACACACACACACACACACACACACACACACACACACACACACACTTGTCTCTATATGCTCTAACCCTAACCCAATTCTAACCCTAAAACCAAGTCTTAACCCTCAAACAGCCCATGTGCGCACGCGCACGCGCACGCGCACACACACAGCAATACCAAACCTGTGTGATAACCACCGTTACCAGTCACTCAATTTTAAATCTATTATTTATATTTACTTGCTAAAGTTACATATTTAACATCACAGTGGTTTCAATTACAATTTTGTTTTAAAAAATTGTATTTCACCTGCTGCAAAGATCCACGATCTTATCTTTTTTAAATTATTTCTCCTCATTTAGTTATTTCCCATGCCGACCCATATTAGCAGTGAGTGTTACTGATTAATCCTGTCATTCGTTTTCATAATGTTCAATAACTGGGTTTTTAATATGAGATTGGTGAATAAAAACAATAATAGTAGTTTCAATCAGACAAAATCTGGAAAGCACATTATAATATTTTATAAAAATTTAAATGAGATCTCCCCCTAAGAGCAGGGGGTACATGTCTATTTTCTGAAAAAGGTGATTTAAGTCGTTTTTTCTTTTTCCGTGCATGTCAGTCTTGTCCTCCTCGTGCCCTCTTCAGCTCATCTCTCTTGTTCTGTCGCTATGCTCCCATTACCTTTAGCTCAACCTTCCCTCTCTTTAGCTCTCTTCCCTTCTCCTTTCTCTCTCATTTCCCTCCCTCCCCTGTTTGCTCTCTTTCTCACTCATTTTGCCCTTTGTCCCTCCTTATTCATCTTCCGTTCCTCACTCCTTCCTTCAATCTCCCTCAACCCCTCTCTCTCTCTCTCCCTCTTTAGCTCATGTAATCATCGAGCTCACTAGGTTCTCCACTGCAGGCCATGCTGCCACAAACAATCACATCAAACTCATCTGCGCTCAACTGGAGCAGCAATGTGCATGTTGTTCACTCAAACGAACATACACACTCACGCACACATACGCATGCACATGCAGGAATGTGCACACTAAACTGTGGTGACAGAAATCTGTACTGTGCAGCTGCCTCTTCTACATATGCAAGAAAACACAAGAAGAACATAAAAAGCTGCCCACACGCACACGCGCACACGCACACACACACACACACACACACACACACACACACAACTAAGCATAGTTATATTACACACTAGCAAAGTATACATTATTTCTCTTGCACAAGAAACTAACCACCTATCATTCTTTGCTACAGGGTTGTGGGGACACACAGTCAACTCTGCTGAGGCCTTCTGTCACAGTTCTTTGAATCTATAATATTGTTTTGAGTTGAATATCCATCTAATCTATATCCAGCCTTGACAATTCATAACACAAGACAGCCATAATCCAATTGGTTGAGACTCAGATCCCGAGCATTGATGTGGGGGCCTTAGCAATTGTGAGAATAAATGGAGGATTAAACGCTGGTTAATTAATTAAATATCAAGTGCTCACTCTAAAAGGCTAATGAATTCCTCACTGTGAACTTTCTGAGGTGGAGTCACACTCTGAGGGACCTTGGACGACACTGCTGGAGGGGAGATAACAAGATGGAGGTGCTACCACACAAGTCAAGGCCCAGTACCTATTACTTCTATACTGTATTCACCAAGCACATAGAAAATGCACAATTACACCCACGAGCAGAGATTCACATATTGGCCCAGTGCAACACTACAAGGTAAAAGCAACCATGAATCGGACTCTCCGCCTACACACACCTGTGTGTCTTCTTCTCATTCTTTGTATGTTTATGTGTGCTTTACTCCGGCTGTTTACCCATGCAAAGAAGAAGCTTCTCTAAACAGCCAATCAAAATAAGGAACAGCTCTAAGTAAACGAAGTAAAGAGTGGGCTGTTAAAGCTGCAGAACTGGGGCCAGAGGTATGCAAGAAGAGGCATTTAACAGCAATAATGACACACACTCCAGTGGAGAAACTGCTCCCTCCCTTCCCTCTTTAGGCTACACACTAGCATTTTGGGTTGTTGTGATGGGGGTTCGAGAACAGGGGATGCCAGGGGAGGGAAATTTGCAAGAACTGCAAAATTGGATTTTCCAGAACCTCCTTTAAAAGTTCCGTTGAACTTTACCACCACCCGTATGTTAAAACGCGTTGAATCAGCAGGCTGATGATCAGGAGGAGTTTTGGTGTGAGGCAGTGGGAGATGAATATTCCGGTCTGCTCAGGCTGTGGTAGAGAGCCACAGATGAAAATACGTGGATAGATAAAGTGAGAAGGAGAGTTGTCTCTGGGTGTGTGTACTGGTACAGCTGTGTGTGCACATAGAAGCTGTGCCAAGCTGCTGCTGTAGCCTCCTGAGGGATAATGTGTGCATGTCAACACGTCACCTGGCCATGTACACCTATATGTACCTGCACTCGTCTATGCTGACCTGCCTCATCTATATTCTACATTAATCTGGATTAAACTATGTTATCATGCTCAGTGGTAGGAACGAAAGCAAAACACTTGGAGCACCAGTGAAAGTAAACACCAGCATTAGCTAATCAATAATTAACTGCTGCATTTGGGTGGAGGAGCCGAGGAGGACATAAGAGGAGCCTGATCGTGTCTGTGTCTCTTCAGTCAGTAGTTTATATAGTCCCTGCCCACACACACACACACACACACACACACACACACACACACACACACACACACACACACCACTTTGAATGGGCTAGATGTTCTCTTATAGCTTATTTAGCAGCCAACTTGCAAAATATGTAAAAACAAAAAAAGGTTAAGTGTAATGTTGCCTAGAAACAGTGTCAAGCATTTAATCTGCTGCTGCTTATTTTCCAGCGCATCTGTCTGACCTGCAACACCACATAATTAGCAGTTAGACTCTACATAGCACAACATGCCCCGCCATGCAAATATCCTGCAGCTATGACACATTAGTGACAGAGCAGCCACTTTTGCCCGTTTGGTTTAAATTACCTTATGTGGAACTGAAAGAGCATATTGTGTTGAAGAAACAGTTTTTTCCGGGGGTTTGTTCAAACAGATTTCTCGGAAAGACTTCTTAAAGCTCAGAAGAAAATGTTAATTCATAGGACTTGGCTATTGCAGGCGGTTTGAGGATTTAGACAATAAAGTAGTTAGTTACCTTCCACACTTCATTTTCAAAATGTAACTACAATGGATGGCTTGGATAAGATAGAGCATTTCCTGCTTCTTTCCTTCTCTCTTTCCCTTCCTTCAACTCGCTCAGAAATATGGCCTTCCCCTACTGTGACAGCTCACAGATGGCTGTGGCAGAGCCTCACAGATGGTCCTATCTGCGGCACAACCCCCATCAGTGCAACACAGATGGTTCAGTCCACCTCCAGTGTTTCTAACCAGGGGGCTGTCGCTAAACCCCATCAGAGCTTCCTCCTAGTGTATCGCAGGTAATAAGCAAAGAGGACACACCTGTACCATGGGACTGGATGGTGAATCACTTTTAAGCCAATACAATGGACGATGAGTTTGAGCTGCATAGGGTGTCATCACGTAGGAGCCTTAAGGACTCAGTATGCTTCAATCAAAAGGAGTGTAAAATCTAAATGCCCATGTCAGAAAGGTTTGGCTTGATGAACAGATGCTGTTTCATGATCTGACAACCACTGTGTATAAGGCATACTGTGCATCTTTAAACATCCAAACGCTTTCTGAAAGAGTAACTCTCAGTAGCTTGGCTTTAAGATTCCCATGTTGAAACATGCTAGAAGCTGGATTTAAAAAGTGAATCCCAAAGGAGAGTCACTATAGACTCCCTTGGATGACTTCAAATCGATCTAAAATGTTTACTATGTGCTTATATCTGTAGGCTATCCGAGAGATATCATCCTTTGGATGCTCTCAGTCTGTGATTATCAAGAAATTCTAATTTATTTTTCACTTCAAGCTCAGCTACAACTACTTAATATAGTATATGTCCTCCATTTCTAATAATGTCCATCAACAACCTTTAGGGGACGAACTTCAATCACTTTGAATCCCATGTGGTAAATGTTCACATGAGGAGAGCAACAGTGACTGATGGTGCAAAATAGTGAGCTTTAAAAAAAGAAGAAAAAAAAAACAACTAATGTTTATCTCCACTGATGTGTCTGTACATGGTAGCATGTCAGCATAACACCTGACCAGTCTTTCTTAGTCTGACACATTGTTGACTAGAATAAGAAGAATCCACACAATAAACCCAAATTCAAGTTATTTCACCAAATGCTGCTTCCTCAACCTTGACAAACTGTTTAAAGCTGCTTTAACCCTTACAGGGATGGAATAAACGTGTACTTACAGATGATGTAGTAGTCTTTCCCCCTGAAGAACTCTAGGCCCCACAAATTGGGGCTGAACTCCTGGAACTTGAGGGTGAACTTGACATCCTGGTCAGGCTTGACACAGTTGAGGAGTGGAGTGTCAGCCTTGGTGATGGTGCAGCTCTCCAGCTGCTCCCTGGGCACCATGTACACCTTGTAGTACTCCACTGCATCCCTCGCCCCACCGTCCACGCGGGGGCACACAATGTCCAACTTATCCCCAATCTGGGGGTACAATACCACCCCTTGGCCTGGCACAAATCTGAAAGGAAAAGCAGGGAACAACAGCAGAAAGAGAAGGATATTAGTTAGCTGCAGAAAAATTGATAAGTCATTCATTGTGCTTTGTGGATTGGAGTGTTTGTCATTACACTTGTTGGCCTAACTATTGATGAGGTAAATACTAATTGTGTCCATTCATTTCAGATGATAAAGGATAATGGTGGAATGGTGTGATGTGTGTTTATATGTGTGTGTACTTGTGTGATGCAGAGTCAACCCCATTATCTGAAGATACAGTCACAGAGCTTTGTGGAAGCAATGGAGCAAATATTTAACCAGATAAAAACACGAAGGTGGCACACTTGCCAGGTGCGAGGGAAATGGCAGAACAGCGTTAGCATACAAAACAAAAATTAACAATCAATAAAAACCCGGACAGTTTAATTTGCAACAACATGAACAGCAGACACACACACAGACAGAGAAAGAGAGAGAGAGGGACAGAGAGCCGAGAGGAGTTTGTCTCGGGGAGTAGTGTAAATTCCCTAAATTCTTCCAGAAAGAGAAATAATGTTGTCATTTAGTCTCCATGTAGTGAGAACCCCTGCAGCATTCCTGTGATTGCACATGCTTTCTCACACACATTCACAGCTGGAGCTTGAGTTAGAGGTGAAACCTTGTATTTACCTGCTAAATGAATTTGCCCCACGCTTGAATGCAATTTGAAATGTTAACCATGGACACCCACGAGGCTTTTCATGGCACACTGTGAATACTGATATGAGCAAACACTGGAATGCATTGCAAATATTGACTATGAGCAATGTCGGAAACATCTCTGCTTATCATATACACTTGTATTACTGTGTGTGTTTGGTGGGTGCAGATATAGCATTGGAGGGCCAACCGGACTCTTTACCCATGTGAACTAGAGCTGAAACAATAAATGGATTAGTCAATAAACGGGAAATGTATTTCGATTTTTTTCAAACACAAATGCTGAACATTAGCGCATTCACATCAAATTGTGATTATTTGTAGATTTTCTTTCACTAAATATTTGAAAATGTCATCTTGGAATTTTAACGGACATTTTCTCCTTTGTGACATTTTACAAACTAAACTGATGAAATAAAAACAATCTACAGATGAACTGACAGTAATAGCAAGCTGCAACCCTACTGTGAACACCAGCATTCTTATTTTGTAAATTCTTCAGCTTTTCATTTTTGTTAATTTGTAATCTGAGTTTTTAGATAATCGATTAATCTATTTAAACTGCCGATCACGACTTTACTGAATGAAAGGTGACATATTAAATTGTTTATGTCTGACGAGCAGTTCAAACCCAGATAAATCCCATTAATTATATTCATGACATATATAAATCAAAAGTTGTAAATCCTTACTTTTGAGTACACATGTTCAACATTTTGGTGGATTAATGACTTACAATATTAACAACTGTTAATATCATCAATGAAATTCTGTTTCAAACAAGTTCACATTTTTTGGTTCAGTAATTCTAGTTTTTCCGGATTTCCCTCCAGCAGTATATAGTGTAGATAGGGTCAACGCAGTATTGGCAGGCCCAGCGTCTCAAGTGAACTTTAACCCTTTTTCCTGGCAAAAAGTACTAAAGAACTTCAGAGAAAGCAATAAGACAGAGAACAACACAGCTGAGGATTGACGCTTGGTCTACGGCTTTTGTTTTTGGTCTTTTTTTTTTTTAACTACAAAGGCATCACAGGGCGGCAGGGGAACACAGAAGACCGGAAGCAAGGCACCGCCGATCCGCAATTAAAAGTGAGCACAAAATGAAACAGGGGAAATTCAACAAACGCATAAATACATACACAGTATATATATATATTGCCAGAGCAAGAGCATATACCATACCATCTTTATACGTACAGATAGAGACACACTTATACATTATTTCTCTGTCCCCTTCCAGCAGTGTGCATCATCTTCTTTGAGCATAAGTGAGCACCCAGATGCACACACGTACACACGAGCGCATGCACATACACAGCAGCTAACTAGGCCGAGCGAATGTTTTTTCTGTGCCCTCTGGGGACACACTCAGTGGTGGTATAGTGTGTCTAGTGACGGACACAGGGAGAGACAGGGAGAGGTGGAGAAAAAGAGGACGGATGTGTATGTCTATGCATTGTAGCACATCTGGCGTCATCTTATTATCTGTGTGTCTGTATCCGAGGTCGGATGAGGGGGAGAATGGGAGCACTAAGATCGAGGGAAGGAGAGAGAGAGAGAGAGAGAGAGAGAGAGAGAGAGAGAGAGAGAGAGAGAGAGAGAGAGAGAGAGAAAGGTCCTTAGAAAAGCCTGAGGGGCTTCACGTCTACACAAATGCTGTGGAACTGTATGTGTATGCATTAACCTTGTGTTTGTAGTCTGTGTGTGTGTGTGTGTGTGTGTGTGTGTGTGTGTGTGTGTGTGTGTGTGTGTGTGTGTGTGTGTGTGTGTGTGTGTGTGTGTGTGTGTGTGTGTGGGCATGGTTGGACGCACTCATTCATGTGTGGAAGCAGGCACGTGTTTACACAGGGTGAAAGAATGCATTTATTCATGTGCTTATTTTAAACGTCTTGTATGTGTGAGATAAAGTGTGTGTGTGTATGTGTGTGTGTGAGAAGAGAGAGAGAGAGAGAGAGAGAGAGAGAGAGAGAGAGAGAGAGAGAGAGAGAGACCTTGAGGTGCCATTATTGATCTCTAAAGAGGTTAAATCTAGAATTCCTTAGTACTCTGCTTCCATAATGACACTAAAAGGAGGTGAATAGCAGATCGTCTCCTACAGCTCCGTGTTCGCTCATCACCCTGTACCATCATACTCGGCTTGTCAGGATCCATGTGTGGCAGCGTTCATGACTCTATGGAGTCTGGGACTTCTGTCCTTGTAACACAGGCACTCTTTTATATATATATATATATATTCTATATATTCTATATATTATCTTTATCGAAGAAATCAGTCAAAATGTAACAGCACTGAAGGCAATGGCCCACACCTACTGTACATATTCATACATGGTGATCAGATGAATCATTTTCCACCTGATAACAAACTTTACCTCTGCCGCTCTGTTAGCATGAATGCTATCTCTACAGGAAGCTGGCAACTAGCAAGAAACCAAACAAGCTGACGCACAGGGAGAGCTGTGTCACACACACGCATTATCACAGATGTACAAGAGCTGAGGGAAATGGGTGTGTATTCTGGGTTTTTCCTGACAGAGTATACGTTTCTCTATCATAATAGCTGTAACCTGTTTTTTCATTGTCTTTACAATTCAACATGGAGATCTGCCTTAGCCAGGGGCAGAAAAAAAACTGACTAATACACCCCATCATCTCTATTACACTTCTGTATTTTAGCCAGCTGATCTAAAACAAAGTGCTGTTTAATGAAAGCATTCAATAAAAAGATTAAACTTTTTGAATGCAGGTCTAGACAAGAGGCAGACGAGCTGCCAAGAGGCTGATTAAGGGCAATATGAGTTACTCTGGATCGTGTCATAAAAACACTGACGGGGTCAGGAAAAAACCGAGAGGAACAAGAGATGTGATGAATACAAGTTGGACACTCAATATTTGTTGTGCGGCTGCCTCCTGCATTCCGTCTCCTCCCCTGCTTATGTTTTGAGATATCTAAATGTGTATGTCTGATACCAGATACCTGGCCCAATGGCAGCCAACAGAACTAAACACCAGGTGCACAAGGTCACGCAGACAGACGGAGGAACCTGATAAAGCAACTTCAGAAAGATGGGAAGGGAGGGAAAGAGAATGGAAGGGGCAGGAAGCAAATAAAAGCCAGCTCATGATTGTTAATTAACTTTATTGCACTGACTCCCAACCCCCACGTCGGCACCCCCACCTTTCATCAAGATTTGGTGTATTAATCTAAATATAATCTGTGGCAAATCTGAAAGTGTCTCACTACTTTCAAAGCAGTCTGGTTGTCCAACATTGTCATAGATTCCTTGAAAACTTGAGGTCAGATTCATCAGAAGGGCCTCAACACCCAAAAGGGAAGCAGATATCAGATATCTCTAAGAATCAAACGGTTGTGATTTGTAATTGACTAAATAAAAGAAACTGAAGTTGTGTTTAATGATATCACTAAACCTGT
This sequence comes from Hippoglossus stenolepis, assembly GCF_022539355.2. Classification (NCBI taxonomy): domain Eukaryota; kingdom Metazoa; phylum Chordata; class Actinopteri; order Pleuronectiformes; family Pleuronectidae; genus Hippoglossus; species Hippoglossus stenolepis. The sequence continues at coordinate 23,574,688 of NC_061495.1, forward strand.
GAAAAGCAAAACAGCATTTTGGTGTGTATATAAAAGTCAAAACTAAACATCAACATCTGATACAATTAAAAAAGTCTATAAAGGTCAATAAATTCACAAAGACAATATTTAGAAGCTGCAAACTTCATGACAGGTGTACTTAAGTACGGAGGTGAATATTATTAACCCATAACCCATAGTTATTTTAGTAATTTATCAAGCAAAAATGTTACTAATTTTATCAAATCAATTAATAAAACAATGATTTTAACATCCCACACTCACAAATCACAGTTTGCCTCATATGGTTTAACAAAGAGCAGCATCCTCTGCTCTTAATCCTCAACTAGATTGAGGGAAAAAATAAATAAATAAAAAGAAAGAGTTGCAAATGTGAGGACTTTCTGTTTTCTGTCACTGTAAAATGAATATCTTTGGAGTTTGAGCTGTTAGAAAAAACCAAACATCTGAAAACACCACTTTAAGCTATGTTAACATGTGGCTATAAAATGACCATTTTATAAACTGAACTAATAATGAAAGATTAACTAAAAAACAATGAAAATCATTGAGTTGCAGCTCTACTGTAGCACTGTTTTTCCCTCAGTTTCTGTCATGTCACGCACCATTTGTTCTTCCACATGGAGGCAACACTTGTCGAAAAGTGTGACCCTGCAGAAAGACAATCACAGGAGGTGACGAGAGCACGAGGGGGGGAGAAAGACGGCAAGAGGCACAAGCCCTTTTAACGCAGCCTGTTCAAGGCGGGAGTGCTGCACCATTATTCCACCTCATCGTTCTGCATAAAAGGTACGGCCACAGAAAGGGGGACATTGTTGCTCCTCAGCGGAGGTGTAGTGAGAGAGACGAACCTGTGTCAGTGTGGCTTGATTGTGTCTTTGTGTGGTTCAGTGTAAACGAGCGGAGAGGCCATAATAAAGGGTCGTCTTGACGGCAATACAGCAGGGTGTCTGTACAAAAGGGTCTACTTTGTAAGGATATATACAGTAGCGCACCTCTTCTCCTCTTACTGATCACTATTTGTCTGTCTGTCTGACCCCCCTCCCCTTCTACAAACACACACCAACTGCTCTGACAGCGCAGGGAGAAGCTGCTCTCATCTCTAACCACACCATCGGGCCATTTTGTGCGAAGGTGAGAAGAGCCACAGCTGCCTGAACTCTCTCTTGTCACCGTCTCCACATCTCCGCCAGAGCCACGAGGAGAAAGCTTTTATAATTTCTCATAATGATACAGCAAAATCAGACCGCTGCCATTGTCAACTGAGAAAAAGCCCTCAGCTTTACCTAGACAGGATTCAAACCAATGACTTCTGTCTATGATTGCTGGCAAGTGGTTGTCTAGTAGCCTGCTTTCCTTTTGCTGGCAATTAAACTATGTGTAATACAAAGCGCAAACGAGGTTGAAAAGGCAAACTAACAAACACACAACAACTGAATATTTTTTTGTGAACTGTATTTAGGTTGAGGGTTTTACTGGAGGGTTTCGGGGAAGAGTAGGGAAATGTATGAGGCAGGAAAGAGACGGAACGAAAAAGATAAGAACAAGGAGGACAGTGTAGACCTGCTACCTAAAGTTTG